>NC_142690.1:24867575-25170606 GCF_056320005.1 Nelumbo lutea | reverse complement strand
AAGCTTCCAACAAGTGTCCTTTGTATGCCTTGGTTTCTTGTAATATTCACATATCTTATCCTTTTTCTCAGTAGGACCCTTTGGCTTTATTCTAGCATGTGCAGAGTGTTCTGTAGGTAGACTCTGTAACTGAACCTGTCGCTTACTCTCCTCACTGCTTATCATAGCATATGCCTGGGAAAGAGTAACCTCATCTTTGGCCAGGATATTTTACCTAATGATGTCAAACTCATGGTTGAGTTCAATAAGAAATTCAAACACCCTATTTCTTTCCACCGACTTCCTATACATTTCAGCATCATTCTTACTCTCCCATACAACTGTCTCCATAACACCAATTTCTTGCCATAGGGATTTTGGGTATGGAATAGTAGATTGCTACACTCTTCTCCCCCTGTCTTAGGTTTTTCATGTCACTTTTCAACTTGTAGACTCTGGCTATATTCAACTTCTGTGAATAGGTCTCAGTAACACTGTCCCATATCTCCTTGGTTGAAGACATCCAGAGATAATGCTGACTTATATGAGCTTGCATAGAGTTGACCAACCACCCAATGACTGTATAGTTCTCCTGCATCCATTTCTCAAATTCAGCGTCTGTCTCTTCGGGTTTTACTTTATTACCTATGAGATACCCGAGTTTTCCTCTACTATAGACATAAATTCTTATGGATTGTGCCCAAGCAAGATAATTTGTCCCATCTAGCTTGATTGTGGTCACACCAGTCAAAACGGAATCTACCAATCTAAGGCCGGAAACCGGCACTTGCTTGAACTCACTTCTGTATGGCTCCATTAATCAAACGAAAATAAAAAAACCATAAATTTGGTCTATATAAACTTACTTGAAGTCAAACCAGAACCCAGATGCTTGAAAACTAGGGTTTTACTCCGTCCAACTGTTGGGGGGAAGAGAGAAGATGCAGTCGCTCCTACCAGAGTTTCCCAATCTCTTCCAAACCTGAACCACCCTCCTTTAGGAGTCAAAAGACACCTCCCAAGCACAGAGTGCCACACCCAAAGCTTCACTTTTACTTGTACCTTTGTAAATCTCTAGTCGGCTAGGGTTTTGGGCAGCAATAGAACAACACCACTTCTTGGCAATATCCAACCACATCTAAACTCTCCAAACCCTCTACCAACTAAGCCAGAGATCCTCGAAGCTATAGAGAACCTATCTCTCCATACACTCTCTTAATCAAAGGGTGTATGGGAAAAGAGGAAGAAGAAAAGAAGGAAGAAAGAAACCTGCTCTGATACCAAGATGTAAACCAGTCCTCAAAATAAGTGTAAACTTAAAAAAAATTAGGAAGAAAAGTAAGAGCAGCAGTACAAGAGAAGAAGATGGAGAAAAGAGGAGGAAGAAGAATAATGGTTCGAATAATCCTTCCCTCCCTTCTCTAATCCTTTTTACTAAAAATTAATGTTAATATAATTACAAGTATGCCCTTAAGTGGGCGGCCAGCTAGGCAGTAACATAAAGAGATCAAACAAAAAGAAATAATAGGCCCATTAGCTAACAGGAAAATAGAAAAAAAAAGTATTACAAGAGAAGATACTAGGACCCATTCGGCCCAGTCTCTTTACAGTACAAACACAAACTTTGTAAAGAAAAAGAAGTAAATGTGTTGATTAGACAACAGTTTAAGTTCTTCCTTACTTATTGGTTCAGGTTTTGAAGTCTTTCAGGGTTCAATACAGCATTTAGCAATGTTTGTGTTGATTAAACCCTAACAAATAAGAAAATAATAAAAAGAAATTAGTACATAAACACACAAAATGAATATTTTAGTTTAAAATCTATTTTAAATTATAATCTCAAAGAATTAAGATAATAAAAGTTTTTTCTAACACACTATAGGAAGGTGCTTGGTGATTAGGCGAGGCTAGCCTCCAAGAGCGCCTTGTTGCCTAGGCGTCGCCTTGGCAATTATGAGCTGGATTGACACTTTGCTTTTTGAATCTTTGAGAAGATTGTAAGATATTTATTTTGGGAGATAAAGATTCCATTGTTGGACCAAGCAACCTCTATGATCTAAAACCACTTGTTCTATAGATTGAAGCAAGAATGAGTGGAAGAGAGAAGGAAAAGAGATGATGTTAGAGTCGAAATATCACTCACTTGCACACATCCCACTTTTTATATGTAAAGATAAAGATGGTACTCTTGAGTACATAGTACACTTTAAAATAAATATCAAGACTAGTTTGCCCTTCTTAAGTAAACACTATATATTAACTGACTAAACTGCCCTCTAGATAATAAAATAGTATACTCCCCCTCAGAATTAAATAGAATGGATTGGCAAAACAGGATTCATGTAGCCAACCCCATATAGTTAGGGTAAGCAAGGTTCAAAATATCGATACGCCCTAGTACTTAAATTAACGCGTTTTTTTATATTTTTTTAGTTTTTTTTTTCAAAATTTGGTTTTTTGGCATATTTTTTATTAAAAAAGAGTGGTTCCCGAAACCCCTTTAAAAAGGCATATTGTGAAGCCACCGATAAGGGGTGAATGACGATGATGACATAACACTCCCCCTCGAAGCAGATGGGTACATATCATATAATCCCGCTTACTAAAAATGAAGTCTACCTGAGGATGAATCAAAGACTTAATAAACAGATCAGCTAACTGATTCTCAAATTTAACATAAAGAGTAAGAATATCCTTCTAAGCATCTTATTACAAACCTTATATGTGGCTGTCAACTTCAATATGTTCGGTCCTTTCTTGAAATACTAGATTAGTTGCAATGTGGATAGTCACTTGTTTATCACAATGCAATCTCATAGGGAGTTATTCCCCATTCTAGTAAAAATGTTTTGACCCATATTAGTTTACACGTTGTATGTGAAAAAACCCAATGTTCTGCTTATGCATTTCGACCTTTCCAAGCTGTTATGCTTATTACTTTTACTGGTGACCAGATTACTTCCTAGAAAAGTACAATATTCTATGGTTGTTCACCTATGTGAAGGTAAGGCTGCTCAACTAGCATTTTCAAACAACAAATTTCTATGATCTCAGACAACAATTCATGAGGAAGCTTTCAAGTAATTCAATATATGATAAGATGCCTGCAAGTGAGGGTTCTAGGTCCATTTTTATAACTAATCATACTTATTGTAAATGTAATGCCAGGGTGAGTAATGGTACAAGATCATGAGCTGGAAAATATGAGAATGCAGGTTCCAGTCTGTGAGTGGCCACTTTGTGCCAAAAAAGCCAAAGGTTAGGATTGAATCTAGTTTAGCCCTCTGAAGATCCCAGATATCTAGGACCAACATTGGGTAATGGGCTTTATCAAGCTCCAAGAATATGAGCAAAGTGCATCCAAACACACAAGGGAATATTAAAGGGAGGCTCATGGCCATAAACTAATTTGAAAGGCGACTTGAACTGAAGCCCCTGAGATGGTATGTGGTTAATCAAGAAGGTAGCTTGTAGAACAACTTCCCTCCAAAACTTCTGTAGCATATACATCTAAAGAAGCAAGCTCCTCATGATCTCTATAAGGTGTTTATTCTTCTCTTTGCTATAACATTTTATTGTGGGTTATATAGATACAAACTTCTATGGATTTTATTTTTTAATCAATGAATTATTTATTGTTATTAATAATTTAATTTTATTAATAATTGTTAGTTAAATTTGTTTTAGTTTTTATTTGATTTACTAATTTTTATTATTTTTAAATTGAATCTATATATAGAATAGATAGAACTAATGCATTTTATTCAATTTAATGGACTAATTGAGAGAGAATTAGTGGATGAGTTGTTGGAGAATAGAGAGTTAATGGTATGATTAATGATTAATAAGGAGAGATGATTGGAGGAGTTAATTAGACAGAGGAAAAAAATAATGGTAAGTTGATTAGGGGAGATAATGGGAAAGTCTGAAAAGTGATTGGTTACTTTAGTTATTTTTTCAATTTATATGCAACAAATAAATAAAAAGAAAAAAAAAACAAAGATTAATACTCAGGAAGATATCCTTGTTTTAGTGTGTTGTGTGTGTGTGGTAGTTGATTAATAATCTTATGTTAATAATTGTGTTTGGTTGTCACTGATTGCAATCTACTTCAGGACTTCGTATTTTTCTGAAATTTCTGTACTTTTCCTCTTTATCTAGGCTATTTTCTTAGTTTGTGTCTAGAAATGCATGAAGGTAAGAGTACTTATTGTCTTGCCATTTTCTGAATTGAATTTTTTCAGAAAAGTAGTGGACCATTATTGGAAAATCATGGTGAAGGGAGCAGCAGCATTGGGACCTTCCTCGGTTGGGCAATGGCAGCTATATACATGGGTGGACGGCTTCCCCAGATTTGGTTAAATGTGAAGTTTTATGACAGCTAGTAGATTTATAAAAAAAGTTTCAATCTTCTAATGTTTATTTGTTATTTAATGCAAAATGCAGTGACTTTCAAATGTTTTCTGTTTTGACTTGCTTGTTTGGTTTCATACTTTGTGCAAATTTTAATTTGGCTTAGTCTTTTGCATATTGGTTGTCATCCATCAGTTATCTATTATTGAATCTAACTTTATGCTTTGAATTAATTTTGCAGATTAGAAGAGGACATGTTGGGGTAGGTCTATTCTATATTTGTCTTGGAGTTCTTTATTTGCATTATAGAGGAAATGAATTTTCCAGATAAAGGATAGGTTTATAGTTCCTGTCTTTGTGCTTAAAGTTTTTCCCCCTAATGTTAGTATACTTTATCTTAGCCCCAAAAATTAATACTGACGTTTGCATATGGAAAATCTATCCTTGTTAATTCATAACACATACTTTCATTGTTCCTTCTACCTTGAAAAGGGTATCTTGCGGTTGTTATCCAAAATATACCTCAAGATTGTTCAGCAGATTTAGTGGAGTGGACCCCTCCAAGTTCTAGAAAGTTAAATCTTTGATTTTTTTTGGGTACATACTAAGCTCTTCTTTCACATCAACTGTAGGGACTTAATCCATTAATGTTTGTTTTTGCATTAGTTGGAAATGCAACTTACGTGGCAAGGTGATTGTTACTTTTAAATTTAAATAATTCTTATATTTTGATATAAGATTAAATTGCATCATAATGGTTTTTTCTCCTCTTTTTCAGTATCCTTGTTAGCAGTCTGAATTTGTCTAAAATCAGACCAAATTTACCATGGCTAGTTGATGCAGGAGGATGTATACTTCTAGATTGTTTTGTATCCTCTTTTGTGTTCTATTCTATCAGTTTGATAAGATATTTGATGGAATTTCAATTTAATAGTCATTACATCTCTGGAGTATTGATATGAGTTATTTTGGCATGGGTATTCCATGCATCTGTTAAGTGCTTGTAGTTTTATTTTCTTGGTGCATGAAGTTGAAATCTTGTGCTAGCTTTATTAGTTTGATGATGGTATATTTATAATAATTATTTGATTTCGAGTATTAACATGGGTTACTATAGCATTGCTGTTTGGGATCTTTCTGATGCAATTTCATGCAGCATTAAAATTCATGTAGTGTTTAAATGCTTGTAGTGTTTATTTTCTTGGTGAAAGCTCAAATGGTAGAGTAGTTTCATCTTTTAGTCATTTCTTGATCTTTTTGAAATGTATCATATTTTACTGATTGAAATTTATTGTGTAATTTGTATAACTTCTGTTGAATGTAATCATATGTGAAGAATATTTCATTGCATTAGTGGTTGGAGCCTTAACATCTTTCTAGATAATTATTCAGTTTCTCCATTTCCGTTATTGGAAACCCAAGGGTCCAATAGACAAGCATAATGACACCAGTTTTACTTATTGACTGCCAAGTGGTTTGCAATAATTGTCCGGTGATGGTAAGTCTCTTTTTGAAATGTATCATATTTTACTGGCTGAAATTCATTGTGTAATTTGTATAACTTCTGTTGAATGTAATCATATGTGAAGAATATTTCATTGCATTAGTGGTTGGAGCGTTAACATCTTTCTAGATAATTATTCAGTTTATCCATTTCCATTATTGGAAACCCAAGGGTCCAAAAGACAAGCATAATGACACCAGTATTACTTATTGACTGCCAAGTGGTTTGCAATAATTGTCCGGTGATGGTAAGTCTCTTTACCTCTACTCCTACCTCTCTCACACAGACATGTACAAAATGATTGATGTAGAACAAAAGAGTTACTATCATGATGTAGAACAAAAGACTTCAGCACTATAGCAGCATCCATGACTGATTGTTTTAAGGAAATGGAGTAAAGAGGCAGAGAGGAGCTTTTAATGCCTCTGGCACTCGCCTCATGTAAAAGGCGTTTGACATGTGTGCCTCAGAGGCATCAACACCTCTGGCATACTTGGGAGGCTATTTGTTCATTGACAGTTTTTTTTGGTGAATTTTCTGAAAGATCCCTGCCTGTAGCACTGGATATCATTTCTCAGAGATGGAATCCATGGTTCTAGGATGTGAAGGGAGTTCACTGTTTTCACCTGCCAGAAAACTTCTTTCTTCATTTCACTAAAAATATCAATAACCTGCTTCCACCATTTTGAATCTTGTAGTCTCTTTCTACAATTGAATATGGATCTATGAATAAAATACTTCTCCTTGATAAAAAAATTCTCTTGATCACTCAAGACCATAAAGCTAGTTGGTTTGTCAACAATCTGCAAATTTGCTTACTAAATATGGCTTTATTCATTTCATGCATTTTCCTAAAACCAAGTCCACCTTTTTTGTCTTACATTGCCTTTCCCATGCAATTGTGTGCATTACTTTCTTCTTGCTCTGCCCAACAGAATTCCTTCTCCAACTTCTCCATTTTGTTTGTAGTTGTCCTTGGGATTAGAGTTGTACTAATAACATAGGTAGGGGGACTTGAATAACTGTTTTCATCATAGTACTTCTACCTGCTTCAGATGGGAGGGGTCTTGAGATAGGAGAGAGTCTACTATTCTTGTGTGGCTTGATGGAATTCAAGCCAACGTGGAGATTTGTTGAATTGTGCCTTAAATTCCTGTATATGGCCCGCTTTATGATTTGACCGGCATTTGTTAAGAATGCTGGGTCAGATCAAGCTTGGGGGTATACTGGGCTCTTGGGTTTGTGTGAGGTTGCTCAAACTTGTACTCCATTTTACTGATTTAGTAGATTTCTACTCCCCCCTCTCTTGTGAATGTAGGCCAAAGGTTGAACCACTCTTGAGTTAACTCTTTTTCTATTTCTTTTCTGCTTCTCTATTCGTCAATCAAATCTAGATCTTGCTTTTGTAATTACAAAGTCAATAACTCAATAGCAAAACAATCTACTAGGCTGCCTTATTGAAGCAATTGCATTGAAGTGTCTACAAATTTGTTCTTGTTTTTGATCCCCTAGTCTTGTCTCATACAAGAATAACAGATTTGTCTTGTGTATTTTGCATAGTTTCCTTAAAAAATGAATGGTGTGAGGTTTATTAACCCTTGACCATTCCAAATGAGAAATTCCATTTCTATTAAAAATATAGAATTTCAAAACACAGGCATAAACCATGTAGATAAAAAAAAAAAAAGCAAGAGGTTGGGTGTAGAGCAAATATGCCATGCTTTTTCAATATGGGGAAAGTTTTCAACTGGCTTTAGAACATCATTTGGTCCCAGGCTTGTCCTTCAAAGCTGTTAAAAGACTGAATTGTGAGATTCTCATTGTAAAGGCAGCCTTGGTTCTATCCATTGTTTTTCACCGGACATTGCTTCTCAACACCCTGTTTAATGCACTCGTTAACATACTTGTATGGCTTTAGATGACTTCCCTTCATCTTTTTATCCATCTTTCTCTTCAATTCTTTCTTGTAGCATCCTTACTTCAGTTACTTTATAATGCCAATTCTCAAAGCCATCGTTTGTAGCTTGAATTTGTGTACCTATATTTGGTTCAAAGATTGACTTTCTTGGTTGGCCTCTCTTACGCAACCTGGTCCTGGGATCCAAATATCTTGAATCCACTCAATTTGGTCATACACGTGACTCAAAAAATTCACTCTATCAATGTTTTAATGTAAAAACACATTTGGGTGCTTGTAGATTGTATTTTTAATTGTGCCAGTTTTTGAATGAGAACGCTTGCTATGAAACTGATCAACTCACCAATTTGAGGACTCAGTTGACCAGTCATCATCTGCCCGCAGTGCTTCTCAGAAGCCCTAACACCTGCTGGTGATCGATTCTCCTAACATTTTTCTTTCCCATTGATTCCTTCATCCTTTGAGTCCTCGTCAAATCTTGTCTTGCTCATGCGAATGAGAGGTACTCTACACCCATCCCTTATTTCTTGTAAATTTTCAGTTAGTGTTTCTTATCAAATTTATATTTCACCTTGAGCCATTCCCTAGGCATGTCTCTCTCTCTTTCAACTGTGGTCACCCTTGCCTCTTCTAAGATGTCTCCACTCTTTTACATTTTGTCCATTGATGCCCGAAACTCTCTTCCCATTTGTAGTAATGAACATTCTAGTGAATAATTGAAAAAGTATTTCAATTTTCACTTGAATTCGTACATATAACCCTCTAATGAGATGACGGTTTGATGGGCTTTTGATCCTCAATCACCTCAAGAGTAAGCCATGACTAGAATATAGCCTTACTATATTCCACTAAATATTGTGGAAGAAAATGTAGTTGAAGTCATACATTTTGGACCCATATTTTCTCCCATTGACTTTTTAAGGCCCTGTTCGTTTTTTGGAAAGCTATTTACCTGGCAAGTGTTACTTGGGAAACACTTACCCAGGTGAATGAACTTACCTGTGTTAGTTTGATTCTCAGATGGGAAAGTTATTTATGCACCTGGGAGATGGGTATCACTTACCTGGGTATGTGATACCTATTTTCAAGTTGGCTCTACATGAACTTGAAAAATGAACATGGGAAAAGTGGTCATGTTCCACATTTAGAACTGTTGTTGCATGTTTTTTTCCATTGTCTCAACATGGGCTTGGATATGTGTAAAGTTAAACCTTTTAACAAGTGTTGAATCGCCTTCTCTGCTACTTCACAAAGGTCCAGCTGTATCTTGAGATGCTTTACTTTTACCATTGCCTTCTCTGCCAACATCTTTGCCAGATCTATATTCATTTAAGCCATCTCCTCCTCGGTCATTTTGCCTATATCTTTTCACATCTGCTATCTCTTTCACCCTCCTGGTTAAAACCCAAGTTCTTGCTTTATTTCAACGACAAAGCCTATAGATATCTCAAACCTCTAGGTATAAATAAAAAGACCAAAATGGGTTATCGGTTTAGTAGTGCATAGGTTTTACTGAAGAGACCTACTACTAGAAAATAAATTTAAAAACCTTAAAAATAGTATTATCCTAACACCCAAAAACTTAAAAAGTCTCCATAAGTTCCTTTTGTTGCTTCAATATTTGCATTTATCCATTTCTTAGTCTATTACTTTAATCAATGGCACTTCTATATGTGGCCTAACTAATGTAAATCTTGGTTCATCTCTATTCTTATCTTCCATCTTTAATGTACCCAAGTTCCCTTTTTGCTTCATTTCAGTTAGTAGGCTAACTAGATCAGTTAATTGCTCAATTACATTCTCTCTCTTGCTTTATGTTTCAGGAATTCAAAATGGGACAAGAGTTGATTGGCATGAAGTTGGATGATGTATTATTTTGACAGTGGTGGACGACAGCGTATTTCTGTCATCTCTTACACCCATCCGATGTTGTCTCAATCATCCTTTTCTCTAGAAAAAATTTTTGGTCCCTTCATTGTGTCGAGTCATTTTTGGAATGTGATTATGATAAGTAAAATACCATTACAATTTCTTTCGGTTCTAGGAGTAGGGAGTCTCAAAGTCTATTTTATTTGTTTAATTATAATATCTAGGTTCCAATTAAAATTGAGTTCTATAACGAGTTTAGATAATACTGAGTCTTTGTTGATTACCATTCAATAGTGACATGACTTTATTTATTGAAAGGGAAGTATGGAATGTTATTATTTTTGAATTTTTTTCTTGTTAAAATGCAATAGTATGGTACTTACATTAAAATCTTGAGATGTCAGACTGACATAAACACTTGCTTCATTTCAGAATTTTTGGGCTGATAGGGTATCATCACTTGAAATGTAAGAGATCTTGTTGTTGACGGATCAAATTGCATATATCCTACTCATTGTTTTTAGGTTAAAACTTGATCTTCCCTGAGTTTTATGGTAAATACTAAGACCTCCCTTCTCTTTTCAAAATGGACTAATACCTTCCCTGTTGTCTGATGTTATCAGACACAAATCTCCCCTCCGTTGGGAATCTGTTAAAATCCAATTTCATGCGACCTCTTGTGTGTTAAGAAAACGGTAGAAATCCTTTCAGTTTTCCTCGCTTTCATGGGATGATTTATCTCTTCTGCTCTACTTCTTTGGAACCCCATACGCAAGAGCTGTTCAAGCTAGAATTTGAACATCATCCATTATCATTATAGAGAAAAGAAAAGAAAAGAAAAGGTGGGAATTATTCCAAAAATTAATAGGATAATTTCCTCTCTTGTCGGTGAATACCCTTTATAATAAACATCAAGCAAGGAAACAAGAAATTGAACTTGAAAGGTCATAGGAAAATGAAATTTACTCAAAATGTTATTTATGAAGTTCTCAACAGATGTTATGAAGCTCTCTTCACAAAAGTGCCGGCCTTCAATTCCAAACAGGGAGATGGGAGACTCCGGACCCTCAATTTCTTGCAGGGACGAAAGTCGCGAAAGCCGATGTCCATGGAAAATTTATTCTACGCTTTCTTTAGTTTTTGGTTAATATCTTGGTGTCTTCTTTCTCCTGTTCTTTTTCTTGAATGTTTTTTCTTCCTAATACTCCAGACTCCCAGGCTCCTGAGTAAGAGTAAGAATTTGGGGGTTCATTCTCGATCAAAATGGCTAGATCTTTGTTAGCGACTTCGCCCCATTGCCGGGGATTTAGGCCAGAGCTGTCCCGAGTTATAGTGCTTCTGTTGTCGCTCAAAGGGATGAAGAAAACAAGGGATTTAACCTTGGAGGAATTCTAGGGAATATTTATAAGATCCTGGTGAACCATACAATGATATTCGCTCAAATCATTACAAATGATTGATCGTCCATCATAACAAAAAGCTATAACTAACTCTGATTCTTTTGCAGTAGCTTGACACGTCAGCAGGATTACTAATGGAATCAGTGGCTAGCTGTCGCCGGCCAGAGGAGGAATAACAATCTTTAACAGGTTTCTGATAAGTCGAGGTTATACAACAAACTTTAGGGAGATCAGGAGATCGGTTATCTCTGTCTTCTGTGGCGATTCTGCTACAGATTGTGGGTTTTCAGGCATAGTTGTCACTTGTCAGTTCTATAATTCTTCTATGCCTTTAACCTGATCATTGACCAAGAGGAATGAGATCAAACCAACAAGAAGACAACAACATCATAAGTCCTACTGAAAAGAAATGTAAATAGGTTTGCTCACAATTCACGAAGTATCTTACATTAATTCTTGAAAACCATTTTTACCCAAAAAATAATAATAATAATTCTTGAAAACCATGAGAGCGTCAGTCATGGCTATCGTTGGTCATGTTGGCCAGATTTTTATTGCTTTTGTAGAGGGATTGGAGCTCGTTCCTTGAAGGCCAGAATTTTATTATTCTTGCACGGAGTTCCTTCAATGACGACGGGATGCAACTGTGATGTGAATGGTGGCAGTTACTATTGATCCAAGTTGAAGATTATCGAAGAGTCTTATGTGATTTGATTGGAGTAGAAGGAGGTATTAGACTTTTTGGTTAGAAATAAGGTGGTAATTCTTCTGATAGGAAGGTCTTAGTCAAGTTGAATCCTTTTAACAGGGAAGGTGATGTTGTCCGAACTAAGGTGGAAGAGTAGTAGATAATGTCTTGTACCATTAGACAAGTTGAATCCAAATGACATGCAAAAGCCAAAGTTAAAGGCTCCAAGATGGTTTTATAGGAGGAATACTCTGATGCTCAAGTTAGTAAGGCCAAGGGGAGGTCAATTAGGTTGAACTAGTGAAAACAAGCCATCGTTATCAAGCAATGCTAAAAATCTTAAGAGAGCAGGAGAGAGCTAGAGAGCGAAAGTATTGAAATTGGAAGTGGAATAAGAATATCCATGTGGTGTGCCTTTATATATTGATGGGAGCATCATTGTGCTCCTCACTTATCAGGACATGTGGCATGCTCTAGGATGATATTCAGCTGAGGTTTTAGGGGTGGTTTGAGAGATCAAATCAGCTCCCCACAAGATTGCCCCTCCACCATCGAGAGATGTTTCCAATACACGGCGGGGATGTGCTATGGAATGTTATAGGGGGCTGATGTGAATTCGTCGTTCGGTGTTCCTCGACCAAGTGAAGGTTAGGTAAGACTTATTGTTTGTCACACGTCCTCTCCGCCCAAAGACCGGATTTGCTCTTCACACAGGGCGCCTCACACGCACATCTTACCATGCATTGGGAACATTTCACATATTTATAAGTTATTATTCATGGGAGATGTTCCCAATGCACGGTAGGAGGACGAGCTGCTTGTGTGCTTGGCAATAGAAGTGCGGAATTAGGTGGTTTTATCTAAACCTAGTTGAGCCATTTGACCTATGCTTTGATCTAGCTCAAGCTAAAGATGGCGGGCTGTGTGCGAGATATATCAAATTTCAAAATTTGAGTTAAGGGACGTTGGGTTGCAACATTTCACCTTCTCGAGCTCACACGTGTATGGTGTATGGAATTCAATCTAGAGCATTGATTAACTCTGATTTGGATTTTGGACCGTTGGTAGAATTTTGATCAGCAAAGTTCTGAACCGGTATTTTTTTCTATTTATTTTTTGCCATTATTTGGTATTGTTCTATAGTATAATATTTGATTTATTGGCTAAATTTTGATGGTGATCGAATTCTTTATATTTTTTCAAGATTGATGTTTAATGGGCAATTTCTCACATTACCTTTAATATATATGTCTTTTTTATTTTTATTAGATAATTTGCATTAGTTTTTTCTAATGTAAGCATTAGAAAATTAGTTTTTTTATTTTGTTTCTCATTCAAAAAAGTGATGGAATTCTCAGCCCCAAGAACAATGCAATGAAAGTGCAAGTTTGGCTCCTTTTTGAAAAAATACAAATACAAATATGTAAAGCACAAAATCTTATATTTTATATTATTTTGTATGTATTTATATGGTACATATTTATATTTGTACTCCTTTCAAATTGAGCCTTTGATGCAAAATATGAACAGTACAAATCCGAATTTGGATTACCACACCTAGTCAAATTTATTTGTTATTGTTCATGTTTTTGCTGATTATTTATTATTGTTGGTTTGGTTGTCAATAATGACAAAGTATATTCAGATCATAAACCCTATTTTAGTGTATGAATTGAAAAGCCAAACCCTAAGTCAAATTGACCTAGATGGGGTCAACTTTTTCCGCCAATAGACCAAAAACACCTCCATTTTCTCCAAACATTTAAATGTTTATAACTTTCCAGTGGAAATCAGACCGTACTTTTCCGTAAATTTCTTTTGGAGGCGCAAGGGAGGGGCATTCCGAAGAAAAAAAAACCGAATATACGGATAGAAAAATCTACCAAGTTTATCTATGTCGACTATGCAATTCCAGATGCTTCGAACTATACTTTTGTCGCTACTCGTAGATATCTTGCAACCTCGCCAACTGCCAACCACACGGAAAAGCAAGGAAAGAATACAGAGGGAGGAAGCTACTCAAAATGGACGCAGTTGCAGACTTGCAAGGGCTTTTGGTCAGCAATGGCGATCTCATCGAGCTCCGCTCTAACGTTGACAACTTTGCAACTCACTCCACGATCGCAGCCTCAACTCTCCCCTCGAAGTTTATTCTTCGGATGCGATTCTCGTTCATTCTTCCAATCTCAATGTCGGAATCCAAGGATTTATGAAGCTTCCGGGGAACGAAGTCTCGATTGTTTTCGCCTTTGTTATCGGTTCTCGAGCGATGATTTCTTCGAGGATGATGAAGAAGGTGAGAATTGTAACTTCGATGAAGCGGTTTTGCTCTTCAACAACAGGGATTACTATAAGTGCCACGACTTTCTCGAAGCTCTATGGAACAAAGCAGAGGAGCCGAGACGAACTCTGATCCATGGGATTCTACAATGCGCCGTGGGGTTTCATCACCTCTTTAACCAGGTACTTATTACTTGTGCATTTGTCGGCCTTTTCGAAGCTTTCATCTGTAATTTTATTCAACTTCTTTAGTTAATTTAATTACTTTCTTTCTTTGCTGAATGCAGAATCATAGAGGGGCGATGATGGAACTGGGAGAGGGGTTGTGTAAGCTTCGGAAGATGAACTTTACAAGTGGGCCTTTTCATCGGTTCGAGCAGGAGATTTCTGAAGCTTTGAATTTTATATACCAGACTCAGTTAGAATTAGCTGCCTGTAAGTCATAATTTCAACCAATCTCTTTTTCAGAATTTAGCTTATCTAAGAGCAGTTATTGTGAAAAAAAAAAAGAGATTTCTGAGGGGATTGCAGTCAAAAAATCTCTTGTATCAAGTCAGTCTCGGAACTTCAAACCGTGTCTTGTTCGCATGATCACCCCTAAGCTTGTCCCATATGCCAGGCTTTGAGCTTGGCCCATGAACATTTTACACTGCTTCGTACCAGGCGTATTCAAATTTTGGCAAAAGATCAATCCAAGCCCAGCCCATGAACATGTCTACTTAGAAATGAAGTCTTAGAAAGGAATTTATGAGTAGCTCCATTTAACAATGGATATGTCACTGAACGGAACAGAATGGCAAAACAAGATTAATGTAACCAACCCATATAGTTGGGACAAGGCTTAGATGATGATGATGATGATAAGTTTTCTCCCCAAACTTTTTCCCCTAGCTCTACCTCTGAAACTGATGTTATTGCCACCATGGTGTGGTTCTACAGTTATCCAATATCCAGTCTGAACACTTTCCTGTGAATATATGAAGAATACAACTAAAAATATTTAGTTTTATAGATTGTTACTTACAAGAGAAATGAACTATGCAAAGACATGCAAGGAAAATGAAACAAAAAGCAAGAGAGAGACACACACAAACACATCTTGAACAAAGAAAACAGGGATCTCCATTAAAAAGAAAATTACAAAGCACAGAGGATTTCATTCATTGGTACTCAACTTGAAACTAGAAAGGAAAAAATATAGAGGTGGAAAAGGTGCAAAACATTAGCTTATAGTCCAAGCAAAAAACTTTCTAACTTTAAATTTTTTTCAACTAGAAACTTTCTGACATTGGTACTCAACTTGAAACTAGAAAGGAAAAATATAGTGGAAAAGGTGCAAAACATTATCTTATAGTCCAAGTAAAAAACTTTCTAACTTCAAATTTTTTTCAAGGCCAGATCCATTCCAAAATTGCACATAACTGGATCATCGCATTGGTTTGACTTTGAAAGTAATTTGAATACAGCAGGGCAGAAGGATGGGTCTTCATAGCAGATCATTAAATTTGATTGATCAGGCTAATTTTAACCGAACTCCCTGGCAGGATTATATATTAATGATGGTTATCCAATATTGTTGAAGCTTGCCCATCTAAATAAAAGATTTGACTGATTTCCTCCCCTTTGACATGTATTATGTGGACTACTGTGGTGTTTATAATATTAAGATTGCAGATCAACTCTGTGTTCCAATTAATCTGTATCTAACTCTGGTTGTACAAGTGAGTTTATAGTGGAGGTGGAGCTCATTTGTCTTTTAAATACTGAAACTTAAATTTATCTGCAGGTGCTGATGATTTTTGCATCACAATGGATGGCTCAGAGCAGTCATATCAACTTCTTGGTAGTTTTGCTGCTGGGCAGTGCCTATATCATTTAAAGAGTGACAACAATGTTCCTTATATAGTTTTCTGCCCCGAGGAATCCTACCACATCAGAAATCCCGTGAGGGTCAAGATTCCCACTATTCATGCAACAGAAGAAGATCTAATGGCCTGTTAATTCTGCTGACTCTATCAATTTGTGATGATTTAGCCCATAACATATAACCCATATCTATTACATTGAATCTAATTCTTTTTTTTTTTTTTCTTTTCAGCTTGAATATTTTGTCAGCATTACTGAAAATGTAAAGGATATGATTCAAAATCTTATGTAACAATGAAGGTTTGCACCATCATAAAGGAGAATCTTTAGATAATATTCAATGTTTTAAAATGCAGAGGCATGACACAAGGCATTCCACTACCTAGAGGTATGAGTCGTAGTTAAGAACGCAAGAGGTGTAAGCCTCCCGAACACAAGGAGATTATGAAGAGGGGGGTTAGGAGGAGGATGAAGAGGAAGGGGGATCTCATTTTTTCTTTATAAATAAAAATCTTTTATATTAAGAAGAATAAAGATGCATAACATTAGTTGGGGGGGGGGGTCTTGTCGAAGCAGATGGAATGACTATTCCTTGCCCCTCTCTTGGGAATGAAATCTCATTCCTGCTCCGAACCATTTTGATTCCGATTCTAACTCCAAACCAAACGGACCCTAAATGGTTCTAACTACGAAACACAAAGCATCCTAAAGCTAACTAATTCAGCTTGATCTGATTTAGGTCAAGCAGTCTGGTTAAACCTGATCCAATCAAACGAAATGCAAATCCAGCTAGATTACTTGGGCTGGTCTAATTTGATTCAAACCTGAGCTACTTAACCATATCCAGAACTCAAATATATTCAAATGACCTCAAATGATTAATTGCTCTTGGATTCTCCATGGAAAAATAATGTGCGTGTAATGTGATATGAAAGTTGGACACTTATGTGAAAGACATCACTTTAACCACTAAGTCATGCCTAACTAAGTTTTCAAAAGGGAATTTGTTATTAGTTTTCATAAAATTCAAGCTGTTTGGGTTGGACGGGATTGGTTGGATCAAGGAGGTTTTGGGTTGAACCCAACCCATTTAATTTTATTTAAGTGAGCCATTAACAAGTTGATGGGTCAAATGGATTTGGTTGAACAAACCCAACCTGCCCAAACCCACTCAATTGCCACCCCCACTTTTCAAGAAGTTTAAGGACCATGTTATTCTCTGTTTGGAATGAGTACAAATATATACAAAACAATACAAAATATAAGGGTTTACACTGCATATTTGTATTTGTACTCCTAAACCGAGCCTAACGTTGAGTTTGGAAGGAGTACAAATATAAATATGTAAAGTGCAAAAGCTTGTATTTTGTATTATTTTATATGTATTTGCATTGTACATATTTATATTTGTACTCTTCCAAATTGAGCATAAGGAATTCAACTATCCTAAGTTTCCACTTACCTAAATGATTCTCTAGATGGTGTGAAAACATTAGGCTACAATATAACTATTAAAATCACAATTTTCCGGTGTGTATAACTTTGAATGGAGGCGCCCCTCCCATTGGCCCTTACTCATCTCAACAAGGGCATGTGATGATTGTATTTGTTCCTTTGCAAATTTTAGTCCCTGATTACTAATATTCCTTAGCCCACCCCAATGGCAACAAATAGACTATACTAAACTAAACACTACCAATTCCCTTGCTTGTCGCTTCCCATTTAGTGTCAATCCCAAGGTTTTAAAAACAACTCAGAATTGGAACTGTTCTGGCCATTGGTTTTTGGGTTGATAGTTCGACTGTCTGGTTCAAGCAGACGGCTTGTTCCAACGAAAAAATAAAAATGGTAAAAAACCGTTGAACGGGTTGAATTCAACCGCCCAGGTCAATGAATCGTTGACCAATTCAACAGTTTTTGGCTAAAAACCGAGTTTGAGGTAAAATGGAACTGGTTGCCTGCATGGTTCCCAAGCTGAACAGTCCAACCATCCGGGACAATGGCAATTCAAAAACATTGGTCAATCCCACCTCTGGCTATTATATGGAAACCAAATTCAATTGGCACTACATTCCCCATGATAAATCAAGAAAACCTCCTTAACCATTTGATCATCTTCAAACTCGAAGCTCCTATTAAACCTTGGTGGTGGTAGCAGCCTAACAACTCGATCGAGTATAAATTCAAGGAAAAAAGCAGGTTAGCTTCCTTGATACCTCTATTTCAAATGCCAAAATTGAAACAAATGAATGCAGGTGAGGTTATTAGTTTCCATTACTATTTGTTGTTTTTCACTTGTTAGTGCATGGGGAGAGATGACAAAAAAAAAGATGGAAGAAGAAAATTTGAGTCGAGGCTAGAAGAAGAGAGTAGAGGAGGTGAGTGGAGAGAACAAAAGAAGGCCGCTAAGCCAACCTCTCACAATCTCACATGTGTATCTTATTAGAAATGAATAGAGGAAAAGAGCCAAATAACCCCCAAAATTTGTTGTTTTTCACTTGTTAGTGCATGGGGAGAGATGACAAAAAAAAAGATGGAAGAAGAAAATTTGAGTCGAGGCTAGAAGAAGAGAGTAGAGGAGGTGAGTGGAGAGAACAAAAGAAGGCCACTAAGCCAACCTCTCACAATCTCACATGTGTATCTTATTGGTCTTCTCTGTCTGTCTCTCTCTCCCTTGCTGCATTTATTCTATAACAAACTCAACTTCACCAAAAACTTGGCACCTTGGTGGGGTTCTTGATTACATTTCCTACAAGTTTTTGGAAACAAAAAGCAAGTAAAGAAGAAGCACGTTTGACATACCTTCGTGAAAATATTTGAAATTAGCGGGGATTCATGCGATGTACGAACTTTATACTGCAATCAAACAGAATAAACTAAAATTTGAAACAACAAATAGGTCAGAATTTACACTCAAATCGTTTTCACTGCCATGGTTTTGCATCAATGCAAATTTATTTGCATTACAACCAAACACAGCCTAAGGTTCTCATCCTCTAAGGACTACCAATTGCATCAGCTGGTATTAGTGTCTAATTGATTTAACATATATGGCTATTACGTGGACACACTACTGGGAAGAGTTTCATTCATGGGTGTAGAGGAATTCCGCATAGTCCAAAACCTTGAAGAATGCATCACCTACATTGACCAAAGACGAGAACAATTATCAGCTCAATTCTAAGAACTTATTAACTTGGTTCTTGAATAATAAGGTAGGAGAGCATCTCACAGTGATTATCTCTACCACTGTTTTCAAAACCGGACTGGACTGAATAGTTGGATCGGAAAAACCTGGAATTAGTCATCTGATCGGTTCCGTTTTTCTCCAAAACCGTTTTTTCCCCAAAACCATTGATTTTGGTCAACAAACCGCTGAACCGGCCGATTAATCATTTAAATGGTTTTGACCGTTTTTCATTTTTTTTATTTTTTTGTCAAAACAGGCTGGCCATTCAAGTCAAACAGTCGGACCATTCAAACCGGTAACCGGACCCCCGACTGGTTCGATCACCAGTTCGTTTTTAAAAACCATGATCTCTACCCTTACTCTTCCTTTCATATTGATCCACTCTCTGTAAAAATGAGGATGAATATGAGGAAGCCTTGGTGTCTTCCTCTTGGGAGTCACTAGAACACGAGAAGCCCGCCACCACTAAGGGTGTCAATGGATCGGTTTTGGATTGGACCCCATCCAGTCCAAAATCAATTTGGATGGGGTCCAATCCAAAATCAAATTGGACGGATTGGATGGACCAACAAGACATATTGGATTGGATCAATCTGGTCCAAAATGCTTATTACATTGGATTGCACCTGGTTCGTCTGTAACAAATTTATATTGGATTTGGTTGGATAAAGCTAATATCTGGTCCATTGATATAAGATAAGAATATATGTGTCAATAAATCGGGTTTGGGTTGAAACCAATCTAAATCAAAATAAATTTAAATAGATTGGACGGTCCAAATATTGAATTGGACCAATTCAAAACATTTATTGGATTGTATTGGATTGGAGCTGGTCCATTTATAATGGACTTACATTGGACTGGATTGGGTTGGACCAAATCAAGTACAATTGACACCCCTAGCCACCACCATCCACAATCCACATGCTAAGGTTGGGAACATCCAGCCCAACCTTAGCATGTGTGCAGTCCCAGCTCATTAGTTCCCAAGAAAGTTGGCTGTGGAGAGTGTGTATAGATAAACCAAATGATCAACAAAATCACTATAAAGTTACCAATTTCCTATTTCCTGATTGGAGGAGATGTTAGACCAAATTAGCCAAGCCTCGGTCTTCTCCAAGATTGACTTGAAGAGTGGACATCACTGCAGATTCACATTAGACCTGGTGATGAATGGAAGAGTGGTTGGTCATGGCGCTTGTCGAATGCACCTACCTTTATGACGCTTGTCAAATTTTCTTGGCAAATTTGTAGTTTATGCAGAGCAATCGAACTTAGTGGGTTGAGACTTGAGTGCTACTTATAACTTATAAGGGTATATTAGACTTTTCAACACCTACATTACATTATGCATAATGACTAATGTATCTAATAGGGGAGGTTTTAGTTCTTACGAGGGGGGGGGGTGTTAAGCCTTTTGCCCTTTTTTTGGTCAAATTAACTTTTTTACCCTTTACAAGTAGAGGTATCAATAGTATTCAAAAATCCGCTTTTGAATTTGAGATTCAACATAATTAAATCGAATCTATATATGACCTGATCCAATTCGATAAATATCTGAATTCAATCGATTATTTAATTTATATATATAATATAAAATACTTAAAACATTTTATATAATTTTATATATAATATTTAAACTACATATATATAACTTATATAAATAAGATATTTATTTTATATATTTATTAAGTACCTAAAATAATTAATTGGTCGAATTCGAATTAAATTGAATATTCAAATATTTAATTGAATTTAAAATCAAACTTTAATTTTCAATATCTATTGGATATCAAATCAAATTCAGATATTGCTTTATTTGATTTGAATTTGATACATTTATACCCCTATATTTAAGTAGTTTAATGAAATAATAGGGTATTTTTGGGTAAATTATAGATAGGTACTTGTAATTTCGGGGTAATAACACATAAGGGTCTAAACTTTCAAGTGTGACATTTTAGTACCTTGAACTTCCATAAATATTCAATTAAGTTTGACTCCACTAAATTGGTGTTACACTGAGGACAAAAATTACTAAAATACCCATCTTCAAATTCTTCTTTTTTTACCATTCCTCTACCTTTGGACACAATCTAGTGGCAATACAAAATAAATGATAATTCACAAAATAGCAAAGCATTTAAAGTCTACACATAAATAAAAGCATTCAGAAACAAAAAGGGAATATTTGAGTTCTATAATGAAGCCTCCAGGCAAGAAGAAGGGATGAATGCTAAGCAATGCTTATATGTTGCTTTTGTTATCATACAAATGCACTGCCTACCAAATTTTTTTTGTCGCCATTATTTGCATCCAAAGGTAGAAGAAGATGAAAAAGAGAATTTGAGTATAAGCATTTTCATAATTTTATTCTTTTATCTTAATGTTGGTTTTAACGGAATTAGACTTAATATTTGTCTTCAGGGCTTTAGAAAGAGTATAAATACAAATATGTAGAGTGCAAAACCTTATATTTTGTATTATTTTGTATATATTTATATTTTCAAACTGAACTTCAATTTAAAAAGAATACAAATACAAATATATACAAAAATTCAAGATTTTATACTCTACAAATTTATATTTGTATTCCTTCCAAACTGAGCCCTAGACTCAATTTAAAAGGAATACAAATAATACAAAATACAAGATTTTACACTCGCATATTTGTATTTATATTTTGTAATCCTTCCAAACTGAGCCTATATACTTAACAGTTGAGAATTTGCAGTGTCACTATGTATGTTTTTTTCCCCTTCTGGTGTGGGGTACTCAATGGGGATAGCCCATCACCCAAACCCATAACCCCTCCCCCAACAACACAGAGTACGCGGGATTCGCAAGTCTCCTCTACAATCAGCAGAAAGCTTACCAACCAACCAGTTGGCACCTTGCATGAAAATATAGGGTATATTTAACAAATTAACCCTTCAGAATTTGATACTCTCTTTACTACTCTTTGGGTAATATTCCTTTAATCAAAACCCTAAAATTCATGATATCTTCTCAGTAATGCAATTGCAATGTAAATGCAGGTATAACCAGATAGAGGATAATCTTCGAAATTGCAGGATTCATTTCGAAGCCCCCTACTTTCTCGTTTTCTTGTTGTTTCTGTGGATCACGAAATCGGAGTAGATCATTATCGATTTTGTTTTTGCTTCTCGTTTCTTTGGTAGAGAAATGGAGAGTTTTAGTGCAAAAGATCTGTCTACGATCGGAGGAATTGCGACTGTTTCGCTTCTCCATTCCTTCATTCCTACTCATTGGCTTCCATTCTCGATCGTCGGTCGCGCGCAGCAATGGACGCTTTCGAGGACTCTTCTTGTCAGTATGTTCGCCTCCTCCTAATTTACATCTCTCTCTCTCCCCCCATTCTTTGTAGGTCTGTTTTTTTCTTATTTCCCATTATATTTTTAGGATTAGGAAATGCAAAAGCTCGAAGCAGGAAACATTAGTGATAATTTCTCACGGATCTGTATTCTGTAACACAATGCTTGCTGCAATTAGTTTCGTGCAAATGGTTCAAGTTCTTTTGCTGATGTCCCCTTTTTTTGTAGATTTTTTATTCGAATTTTAGTATTCAGTTTATAAGATCCTGACTGAAAAAAAGGGAATAAAATCCTGACTGAGACTATCTTTTAAGGTCGAATTCTCTCTATTCATGGAATGGATCATTGGGGTAGTTTCTCGTTGGAAGGCAAATCGGGCTGTTACCTATTTTTTGGCACCAATTGTGATATTTTCTTGGCTGGTTTTACCTATTGGAATAGTAAACAGAAGCTTTAGAATGTGTAAGTTGCACCTTCTTAGAAATGGGGTATCTGCATTCCCTGCTGTCTTCTATGAATCTCTATAATTTAGCAACATAGATCGAGTACCACTTTCATGGTTAATCAATCTTCAGCTCTTATACTTCATTAATCATCCTGCATCTCCCTATAGGATTTTATTTTATTTGAGTTCATGGGGCTGTCACCCATAGCCTCTGCTATAAATAGCCATAGAACTTACCAACTGAGCCAAGACCCGCCATAGGATTCAATCCTTACACATATATACTATAGGAGTCCAGAACAGTTCATCTTCATATTTCCAAAACAAAATGCACTTTTACCTCTGAAGTTGTTCTTCTTGTTATCATCAAATTGTTTTCAGAATTGAGTGATCTACTTTTCCTTTAATTCTTGCTCATGTCAAAAGAAAATCTTTCTCTAATGCTGACTTAAAGCAGAGAAAAAAAAGCAACTATAGAGATTAGAGAAGAACGGAAATTAATTCATTCAATTCTATTTTGGATAGATTTACATGTGTACATAGAAACTCTCAAAGCATTGGCTGAAATAAAAATTTGTCAATTACTAAAACCACAGCTGAGTCCTAATTAGAATCCTAAAAACTCCCAAGAATAGAGACTCAGGAAATAGAAACTTAGCAAAATAGTATTTGAGTTTAACTAATAGTTTCCAGACCACCTAAAAAATAGGAAATTTGCCCCCCATCAAAAGAAGTCTGGTTATAAATATGGAAACTACAAACTTAGAAATTGTTGTAACCTTCCAGATCTAGGTGCAGACATTTATTACCTCTCTAGCAATTAATTTTCCGTGTCTTCTATTGCTGTAGAAGGTTGAACTACATCACAGTCCCACCTAGGGTGGAAACCTTCATGTGGCTGATTACTATGAACAGAGCATATCTGTGTGTTGAGGGCAAGGTTTAAAATGTGGGTGTTGATGGAAATATCAGTCATCCAAATATCGTAAATGTTGGAAATGTCATATAAAGATATGTAAAAATTAAAGTCATCCTTGTCCTTGAACAAATTTAAAGTCATCTCTACCTTTCGTGTTTCTAATGAGGCGTGGGATTTAGGGTTCAAGAGAGGGTTGAGGGAGTCAGAAATAGGGTTGGCAGATGATCTTTTCTCCCTTTTAAATTCATTGTTTCTGGATCATTCTTGTCCTGATAACAGAATTTGGTCTGAAGAGTCCTCCGGTTGTTTTTCATGCTCTTCTTTCTTCAATGCTTTAGTGCACTCTTCCAATTTAGTTTACTCTTTTCCTATAAAAGAAGTGTGGAGTGCTCCTGTACCTCCAAAGGTGAGGGCTTTTTATTGGGAAGTGATTCTCCAAAAATTCAACACTTTGGACTTGCTTCAGAAAAAAAAATACCAAATTGGTTCTTATCCCCTCATGTTTGTATCCTTTGCTTGAAGAGTGGTGAGACAGTAAATCATCTACTAATATCTTGTCCTTTTGTTTCTCTTATTTGGGATTGGTTTTCCTCTCTATTTGGGTGTAGGTGGGTTCCTCTTACAAGCGTGGTGGATCTTTTTGAATCTAGCTTTTTTCGTCGTCAAAGAAAAGAGGAAGGGTAATGTGGAGAGCAACGAGGGCAGCAGTTGTTTAGGCAGTGTGGGAAGAGAGAAATAACAGAATCTTTCAAGGGAAAGAAAAATCAGCACATGAAGTCATAGAAGGGATCACCATCAAGATCATACATTGGCTGAAATCGCTGGATCTGTTCAAGGACATCTCTGTAGATGACTTAATTAGAGGGTGGAGTGTGGTAGCAGCTTCTTCCTGCCCCTCTTTAGCTATTCAAGAGGACTGGTTGCCCCCGTTATCTTTGGATGTTAATTTAAACTTTGATGGCAGTTCTATAGGTAATCCAGGCCCCTCTGGAATTGGGGGTGTCTTTAGAGATGGGGGAGGAAATGTCCTGGCCCTTTATTCTGGCCTGATAGGACTGGGGGACTCTCTTAGGGCAGAAGTTTTGGCACTCCTACAAGGGCTCAAGCTGGCTAAACAGCTGGGTTTTCAGCAGTTGGAAGTGGAGGGAGACTTGAAATTGGTAATAGGTTGGATGCAAACAAACAGCTTAGGCGCCTGGTCCCTTAGACAGCCTATAAGGGAGATTATGCAACTAACAAGGGAGCTTGAAGTCAGGTTTAAATGGAGTAGGAGATCACCCAATGCAATGGCTGATACTTTTGATACTTTAGCAAAGCAAGGAGTTAGTAGGCAGAACCTTTTTTGGGCCTGTTTGTAATCTGTGGAGGGGTCACCTTGTTTTTTGAAGGTGACAGTTGTGCTAAGTTTCTTAAAGAATTAATGAAAGTTACTGTTTCCAATAATATATATATATATATATATATATATATATATATTGTAAAAATTATAGACACGGTGGAAACATTGTGAAATATGCAAAAATATTGCATGATATCCTATGAAATGATAAAAGAAGCATAGGTAAATTGTCAAAAAAAAAAGAAGCATAGGTACATCCTTTTAAATTATTATCTTATTCTAAACAATTAAAGGGAAGAAACTGAGGTTAATAGACGAAATAATATTCTCCAAAATTGTCCTGTAAACTCAAAGAGTCTAAACTACATAATAGAATGGGTTCAAGTAAAATTTAAACTCATAGAAAATGCTGGTGATTCTAATAGAAGGGGAATGAAGTCTAATCCACTAGTTCCGCCTCCATTTAATGAATACTGTCCATTTTTTCTGAAAATAATGAATAATGACATTAGGAACTGAGTATGTCCAAAATTTTATGACTGCTCTCCTTTTCTTTTAGGAACTTTTTTTGATAAGTGGTAAAATTTTATGACTGCTCCTCGGGTGATTGCTTATCACCTTTCCTTGTATCTTCTTTTTGTTAATAAAAAATTTTTATTTATCTTCAAAAAGAAAATTATAAAGGAGGGTGAGAATCCCTAAACTGTGTACAAAAAGATGTGTGTATAAATATGCACAGGACATGTACATTCAGCTCCTATACACTAAACAAAAAATATAATAGAAGACCACTGATTATTAAGGTGGCGAGCTGGTATTCCTTCAGAAATCCTTGAAATACCAGCCCAACTTTTCAATATCCATTACATCTTGCTTATAACTGCATCCAGAGGAGTAGATTTACCCTCAAAGATCCTACAGTTCTGCTCCTTCAACACTGTCCAGCAAATGGCAAAAGGATGATAGTCTCACTGAAATTTCACTTTCTGATGAGATCAGACCCAATCTCCAAGAGAAAAGCAGCTCAGCTAAAGAATAGGGGAGAGCCCAATAGATCTGAAAAAGCCTAAAGAAGTTAAACCAAATTTGGTAGTGAATGGACAGTGTAGTAGCAAATGATGAGCAATCAGAGAGCAAAAAGAACCCAAACCAAGAAACAAGAATTACAGAGGTAAAGCATTACCACTATACAAAGGCAACACAGAGCAACCAACCACAAACCCCGCTTCACTAGAACCTCCACAACCTGAATTATGTCTCTTCCCTCAAGCCACAAAAATTTAATCTTGGAAGGCACCTTAGATTTTCAAATCCAAGACCATGCTATTTTATCAAAGGGTCCCAACAAAGCGTGATAGCAAAATTTGGTTGAGAGCTTGCCATTCTTCTCACTCCCAGTTGGGTGCTGGATGAAATTGAACTTTTGATGGCATTGTTGGCAATCTGGGCCCATCAAGAATTAGTAGAGTGATAAGGGATGAAGGTGGCAATTTATGTGCTTTGTTTTCTGGCCCAATTGAGCAAGGCAATTAAGTGGGGTGGTTGAAAAAAGGTGGGGGTGATTTGGCAACTCAGAAATGAGTTTAGGCACTTCAAGTGGTTATCAAGAGATATTGGCATTCAAACAAGATGGGTAAGAAGATCTGCTTAATAGCTTGGCAGATGGTTTAGCCAAGCAAGAGGGTCAAAGACAACAAATGTGTTGGGCACAATTGTGATAATGTGTTGGGTAGGTTTGCTTTGTAAAGGGTTTTTCAGATTTCCACAATTTCTTGTTGTAATCTTTCTTTTCAAAGATTTAATGGAAGTTTAAATTTCTGCATTGCTGATCAGAAAAACTTGCCATGTTTCTCCCTAACCCACAACCGAGCATCCCTTGATAGAGGATTCACCTTCACCACATACAAGCTTCACCAGTGTATTAAAAGCGCAAGGCGCAAAAAAGGCACAGGGGTCAATTTGTGCTTGAGGTGCAAGGCGCAAGGCAAGGCACACACCTTTTTGAAGCAAGGTGCAAAAATACAAAAAAAAAATGCTAAAAATTAAAAAAAGTCAGAAAATTCAAAAAAATAAAAAAAATATTAAACATAATATTAATAAAAATATAAACTTAAATTTTAAAATAATGTTTTAAAAAAGCTATTATCTAAAATCAAGATATATAAACAAAAGATGTAAAGCATATTCAAATGAGAATTTAAAAACAAAATCAAACATATAAAACATTTCCAAGCATGTAAAACCTCTATTCTCTTTTTTCATTCAATTGCATTGCTTCAAGTAGCTAATGTAATGTAAAACATATTACATTCCTGATTCTACGAGCCGCCTTTGTGCCACGCCCCTCAAGGCAAACCCATACAAGTCCACATTAGGTCTTAAATTCTTAGTTTTCACACAAAAAATAATGATTTTATAGTTTTAATTGCTTTTTAAGAAAACATTTTATAGGATGAATGAATGAATAACATTACCAAATTGGAAGTTAGATGTGGTGTTCCTACAAGAAACAAAGCTAGAATTTGTGGAGGTCGGGGTGGTTAGAAGTATATTGGGTCAGGGCCAAGTGAGGTGGGTAGGGAAGCTGGCCAGAGGTTCAGCAGGTGCTTTACTAATCCTCTGGCCCGACGGTTGGCTCAAAAAGGGAGAGACTTTGAGAGGATTTAGCTGAGGTGAGAAGGGGGTATAACATCCCTTGGGTTTTGGGAGGGGATTTTAATGTAGTCAGGTTCCTGGAGGACTGCAAGTGAGGAAGCCGGAGGACAAGGGAGATGAAAAGCTTTGCAAATTTTGTTAATCAGTTTGAATTAATAGATCTGCCTCTCTTAGGGGGGCAATGTACTTGGACAAATAACCAAGAAAATCCGGCTTTGGTCAAGCTGGATAGATTTCTGATCTCCCCGGATTGGGAAGAGTCTTTCCAACAATTGAAGCAAGTTGCCCTTCTGCAGCCCATTTCTGATCACTCTCCAATTCAGCTCTTATGTGGGTTGCAGGGGTCTAGAAAAAATGCTCTTTCAAAATGGAAAATGCCTGGTTTGAAGAAGATAACTTAGGGCAGGTGTTAGCTTCAGTTTGGTCAGAAACAGATTTTTTGGTTCCAGCTCGCATATCCTTGCAAAGAAGCTCAGTTCAGTCAAAGTGTTTCTAAAGTCTTGGAAGAAAGGCTATAAAGAGTAATCGGAATCAGAAAAAAGGAACTGCCTGAATTTAATTAAGGAAATTGATTTAGCTGAAGAGACTGGTTCTTTGTCAAAAGAAGAGAGGAAAAAGAGGCTTGAAACAAAGCTGACTCTAGATAAGTTAGCTTACAGGGATGAGCTAAAGTGGAGAAAGAGAGCAAAAGTTAACTGGCTGAAAGCAGGGGATAAAAATTCTGGTTTCTTTCACAAGATGGCAAATGCAAGAAGAAGAGTCAGTCAAATTGAAAGACTAGAGAATGACGGCCAAGTGGGTGAATCTTGGACTAAGTTGAAAAGTATAGCAACCCACTACTTTTCAAATCTGTTCAAGGAAAGTTGGAAATGAAGACCCCTCCCTCTTGATTTGGACTTGAATAGGATTTCAGATGCACAACAAAGAGAATTAGAAATTCCCTTCTCAGAGGAAGAGATTTGGCAAGTGATAAAAAGCTTGGAAGTTGACAAATCTCCAGGGCCAGATGGGCTCACAAACTTATTCTATAAAAAGTGCTGGGAGATGATAAAAGTTTTTCCGGTTCTCTATTAATAATATTAAAAAATAATAATAATATTTACCTTACTTTTTCAAAAAAAAAAGAAAGTTTTTCATGAATTCCACTCTAAAGCTACTCTTGAAAGAAGGCTGAATGATACTTTTATTTCTTTAATCCCAAAGGTGGAGGGAGCTACAAATATAAAGGACTTAAGACCAAGAAGTCTGTTAAACAGCTTCTACAAAATCTTAGCCAAGGTTCTAGCTGAAAGGATGAAGAAGGTCCTGAATTCAGTGGTTGCAAAAAATCAGTTTGCTTTTGTGCTGGGAAGACAAATGTTGGATAGTGTTTTGGTGGCTAATGAACTGATTGATTCAAGGCAAAAGGAAGAAAAACCTGGGCTGATTTGTAAACTGGACTTGGAAAAGGCCTACAACCATATTAACTGGAGATGCTTGGACTTTGTGTTGGAAAGAATGAATTTTGGGCAAAGATGGAGGAATTGGATAAAGGTTTGCATCACTTCTCCTAAATTTTCAGTCCTAGTGAATGGTCAGTCAGCTAGTTTCTTTAAGAGCTCTAGAGGTTTTCAACAAGGAGACCCCCTCTCTCCTCTTCTTTTTATTTGTGTGATGGAATTATTAACAGCCTTTGTGAACCGGGTGGGAAATGAGGGCTTGTGGCAAGGTTTTGAAACCACCCCGGGGAGAGAAAAAGTCCAATTGCTCCAATTTGCTGATGATACCCTCTGCTTTATTGATGCTGATGTGGAACAGTTGGGAGTGCTCTTTAGGGTTCTTTGCTGGTTTGAGGTAGTTTCAGGCCTAAAAGTCAACTGGGCCAAAAGCAAGTTAATTCCAGTGGAAAAAGTAGAAAACATTCAAGAGTTAGCTGAGGTTCTAGCCTGTCAAGTTGGTTTCCTGCCAACTATTTATTTGGGGCTCCCTTTGGGAGCTAAATGCACATCAGCCTTAGTGTGGGAGCCAGTTCTGGAGAGGTTAGAAAAGAAGTGGACTTCATTGGAAATCCAAATGTCTATCCTTAGGTGGTAGGATTACTCTTCTAAAAAGTTCATTATCAAATCTGCCCTCCTACTTCTGTCTCTTTTCCTAATGCCAAGGAAAGTGGCCGAAAAAGTGGAAAAGCTGCAGAGAGATTTTCTTTGGAAGGGGTGGGAAGAGGAGAAAAGGTGGGATCAGGTTTGTGCCCCTAAAAGAAAAGGTAGTCTCGGGGTCAGGAAAATGAAGGTCTTTAATAAGACTCTTCTAGGTAAATGGATATGGAGATTTGGTAAAGAAAGAGATAGTTGGTGGAGAAGTCTGGTCGCAGCCAAATACAACACAGACTATGGGGATTGGGTGACAACTGTTTCTGTGACCTCTCTGGGGTGTTCCATCTGGAAGGTAATCATAGAAGTCTTCCCTCTGATAAATAGGGGTCTTTCAGTTAAGCTGGGAAATGAACAGAGGGTAAAATTTTGAAAGGATATTTGGTGCAGTAGTAGATCTTTAGCAGAGTTATTTCCTCAGTTGTACCAGATTGCAGAGAATCAAGATATCTTGGTGGCTGACTGCTGAGGTCCAAGACAACATCCAGGTTTGGTGCCCTTCTTTCAGAAGAAGTTTTCAGGATCGGGAGCTGGACCTTGTTTCTAATCTGCTGGAATTGTTGTCCAACCAGAACCTGAACCTGATGGAAGAGGACACCTGGAACTGGAATTGGAGTAATGGTGGTGTATTCTCTGCTAACTCCTTTGCCAGGAACCTAGCAAGCATAGTTTTCAAGGCGCCAAGGCGAGGCTAGGTGACCATCGAGTGCCTAGCCCTCGCCTAAGCGATGGAATTTAAAACTAAGGCTTGCCGATGATTTCTACCCCCTTTGAACTAGTTTTTATTGGTTTTATGTATTCTGCACTTACTTTTGTGCTTGTATTTCTTGCAGTGTTGCTTCAAGTAGGCAAAACAATATATTAGATTTGCAACCTACAAGTTAAAAGTTAGAACTTGAAAGAACTGAACATAGGGAACGAATACTAAAATAAAAGAAGAAAATGGAAAAGAAAAGTAGGGGGCGGAGCCCCTGTTCTAGACCCAGAAAATCTGGTGAAAAAATATTAAAACAAAAGAAGAAATATGAAGAAGAAAAGAAAGGATGGAGCCCCTTTTTCAGAAACCAATAATGAGAACAAAATAAAAAAAGCTGAAAAAATGGAAGAAATTAAGAACAAAAGAAGGGGGCAGAGCCCCTGTTCTAGACCCAGAAAAGCTGGTGAAAAAAAAATACTAAAATAAAAGAAGAATATGAAGAATAAAAGAAGGGGTGGAGCCCCTGTTTCAGACACCAATAATGAGAAAAAAAAAGCTGAAAACATGCAGGAAATTTAAGAACAAAAGGAGGCGGAGCCCCTGTTTTAGTCCAATAAAATGATTCAAAAAACTTGGAGAAAGGATACAAAAAGGAAGAGGAGAAAATGGGGTGTAACCACTGTTTTAAACCAGGAAACAGAGAACAAAGCTAGGAAGAGGAAGAAGAAGAAAACTGATTAACTCACCTTGACTTTAGATGACTGTGTGGGAACGATGGAGGCTGTTGTTCTCTCATCTTCCTCAGTTCGATACTTCGATTCTATTGTCAATGTGAAACCCTCGAAGATTAACTTTTTTTTTACTTTCCTCAAAACAAAAATATGATAACATGCAATAGGTTCTATTTATAAAAACTAAAACAACCAATAAAATATTATATATTTTTATTTTTTATTTAATTTATATAATATATATTTGCTTCATCCCACTAAGCGTGCGCCTAACGTAGTTGGCGTTTGGGCGAGGCGTTCTTTGAAAAGCACCTAGTTGCCTAGGAGGGCGCCTAGGCATCGCCTTGACAACTATGCTAGCAAGTGGTTTTCAAGCTGAGTTTCCTGCTGAAAAAGTCTAGAGTCAGGTTGTCCCTTCAAAGATAAGTGCTTTGCTCTGGACTGTGCTCAAGGATCTGTCCTGTGTGTTCTGTAATCAAGTGGAAGAAGATTGTTACCACCTATTTCTGCACTGCTCTGTCCCCACTACAATCTGGAACCACTTCTTGTCCCTCTGGCATCTCCACTAGTCTATGCCAGCAACCTTTTGTGACCTATTGTGGTTCTGGGATCAAAGAGGATTGTCTAAGGTAGCAAAAAGTGTATGGTCCTCCATCCCTGCTGCAGTAATCAGTACCATTTGGGCTGAAAGAAACAGCAGAATTTTCAAGAACAAGCATAGTGAAGTGGATCAACTAATTTCCTTTCTTTTTTGGGAAGTTAGACTCCTGGACTGCTGCTGTAAAGGGATTCAACCAAGGGTCTTGGGATCCCAGCTGATGGCTGGTGATATCTTGTAATGTTTTCTTGGTTTTGGGCCCCAGTTATGCTGAGAGGCCAATTGTATTCTGTATTCTGGTTCTCAATTAATAATATTTACTAGTGTTTTAAAAGCTGTGGAGACGTACGCCTCATACACATCTTATATAGAAAGACAGAAAAAAAAGGGAAAGGAAAGGAAAAGAAAGAGAAAAGGATAGAAAAGAAAAGGAAAGGGAAGAAAAGATAAGGGGAAAGAAAGTGGTTTGCCCCCTTCGCCCCCCGGCCCCCTTTTTGATGCAGCCCAATTTGTTTTTTTTTTTGAGTTAGGGGGGGTCTTGCTCTGCTCGCCTTCGCTTCGACAAGACCCCCCCCCTTCAACCTAATGTTGTGCATCTTTATTCTTCCTAATATTAAAGATTTTTATTAAAAATAAAGAAACAATAAGATCCCCCCTTCCACCTCCTTACCCCCTCCTCTTAAAGAGGATTACGCCTCCTTGTGTTCGGGAGGCTTACGCCTCTTGCATTCTGAACTACGCCTCACGCCTTTAGGTAGTGGAACGCCTCGCGTCACGCCTCCACATTTTAAAACACTGATATTTACCTTACCTTTTTCAAAAAAAAAAAAAGGAAAGACCAGTAAGGAAAAGATTTTTTTGAAGGCCTTCTTCAATATATTAGGTTGGATTTTGATTTTGCCAGAGTTTAATGAGGTGTCCAAGGAGTCATTTTCAACTTCAGAGTTGAGAAACATTGGAAGTGGTCATTAAAGCACATGTACTTTCTTCTTGTTATGTTTTTTCCTTAATAGGTGAAAAATTATGGATACAATATAATATGTAAATATTTTAATTTTTTTTGGCATCCATATTATAATATATTAAGGATGTTTCCAAAGAGAGGAGAGAGATTACTCGTCACCCTTCCTGATTGTAATCTGCTATTTTTATTTTAATGAAAATTTCCTTTTCATTTATTACCAGAAAAGTTGTTCTTTGCTACCAATGGTGAGTAGCCATTTGAATGTGAACAACTAATTCTGGAACCTCATGTGGGACCAAAAAAGGGTCAATGTATTTTGTTGAGAGAGATATTGAGGATACATCAATCCTTAATCTGATTCAGACAAGAACCAGAACATAAAAGGTAGAATAAGTTGCTGTATAAATTTATTCCAATAATGGAAAGTAATTTCCTCAAAGCTTTCTGGCTGCATACATTTGTAAGTCTACTTGTTACTGTACTTATTTTGCTCAAATATTCCTTTTATGCAGCGGGATTTGGAGCAGTTTTGCATGTAATCTCAACTGCACTGCTTGGTATAACAGCAGTTACCATGGCAAATACTATTGCTGGCGAGGAAACAGTGCATAAACTTGCTTCTCTATTGCTTATAGTTCTTGGAGGTAGTTATATAATTCTGTTTTTGCGTGGAAAGGGTGGTCATAGCCATACTCACAACCATCCCATGGAGAAAATGGCTGTTGCAGGGCTTGTTCTTGTTCCTGCATTATCTCCCTGTGCAACCACACTCCCAGTGTTTCTTGCAGTTGGAAACTCTTCCTCCATGATGGCACTTGCTGTCATAGTGCTGCTTTTCAGGTATATATGGTGACAACAACACTCCACCTGGAGCAAATTTTAGTGGTTTAAAGTATATATATTTCATCTATCTTATCTCATTAATGTTTAGTATGTATGCATGTGCATACATACATATGCATATAGGTATGTATTTATTCATGTATGCCGAGATGACATTGATAAGTTGATGTTTGCTTCTTGGCCCATATTTTTCTATAGGCCATTTAAGTCCACCTTTCCATATTCTAATTGAGAGCCCCTAGAGATGGACCATCCTAAACCTAAAATGGATGAATTTTCTACATCAGAGTGTCAGATTCCTTACTCCATGGATTCATGAAGGACACTTGTAAAAGGTACTTACCCATACCAAATGTTGGTTTGAGCCATCTGGGGTAGACTGTGTAGGGATAAAAGCTTTTCTGATGATGTGATTTGGTGGGCTCCCCCCTCTTTTTTGGACCTGAATAATGTTGCTTGGCCTTCTTTTTAGTTTACAGTGTTCTTTTATCAAAAAAGAAAAAATTTAAGTAACAAAGTGAATTTTTTAGACCTTTTTCTATAGGTTTATAAAATTCAACAAATATGTGCTATGTTAATACTTTCTATTTTTTTACATATTTATACACAGGTCCTTGTTTCTTCATTTTGTTCAGTCAGACTTTTGGACACATGTTGGATTCTAATTCTTGTGTTGGTGTCCATGTAACACTGAGCCCTGGTGGAGGGATGTCATCTCCAATACAGACTGTGGGCCCGGTGATAGCTGATTCTCTGGATTGTTCTTGTTATCAAAACCATCATATGTTAGCCCTGCGCACAACCATATATTGGAGATTTTCCAAAGTTTTTTTTTTTGATAAATACTTTTTTTTCATCCCTTTGGAAAAAAAAAGGGATTTTCCAAAGTAAATTAATAATTGGACAATTACATTGTTCTGGATAAAAAATTGCCTGGGAAAGAGGTGCTTCTTCTGCAGTGTGGCTGAGGCCATTATATTGCAGTAAACATGACAAATGAGGAACATGTGAGAACAAGAGATCTGAGGGGGGAGGGCAGGTGGAACTTCTTTTTCACCTCCCTTGTCTCCTTGGTTCTCACTATGATCCTTGCCTTTTGGCAATGTTGTTGAGGCTATTACACCAAATATTGCCATGTTAGGAGAAGGTGGTTTAGAAACAAATGAAAGTCTTTTTATTCTCCATGACCTCCTTCTGAGCACTAAGCTTCTTGTATCCTATCCTGACATTGTGAGGATACCTACCTTCTGATAGCTGATATGAAAGCAATGAAAAAATTCATTGATCAGAAAAAAAGCAATGAAAGAATTCGTGGAGAACTAAATCAATTTTCCAAATCCTACACCAATTTCAGAATTTTTGGGTGATATGATGTTGGTATTGCTTTGTTTTTTTCTTCATTTATATTCTAGTTATAGGTGTCTTAATAATAGAATATTGTTTTTTTTTAGAATCTTATTGCTATTTCAAAATTACTATTTATGTGAACTTTCAGGATTACTATTTATAGTAATTCTTGTACTCGCAGTTTATCATGTTTAGTAATTTCTTGTGTCTTTAAATTAGAGTTGGTTGGTATCCTAGTCCAAATTGGAGTCTATAAAGGGGCATCCTAGTTTATACTTTATAAGTTGAGTCTATAAATAGAGTCATTGTAATTGCAATTAAAGAAGAGTTGATTTGAAGAATAAAGTTTGATTTAGTGAATTCTTGTTGTTACCAAGAATTTTTCTCCCCCCTCCCTCTCTCTCTCTCTCTCACTTCTAAGTGATCTTTCTCTTTGCTGCTTAGCCTAACAGCAAGAGTCCCCCGCCCCCTCTTTCTGATTATTTACTCATTCTTTGGTGGACAACAAAATGCATACTTACTTTTACCCCTACAAAGCCCACCACCAGATCTGAAACTCATAGGAGCCCTACTCCATTCTACATCACCTTCTTTAAGGCCATCTTTGTTTTTAGGGATTTATTGTGAAATTCCTAAAGGAACTAGTAGAGTCTTGAAATATTGAATTACCCCAACCATGATAAATCTTAGTCAATGACATTGACCAGCCCTGCAGTTGATGTTCACAAGAGAGGTAACGGTTATGGGTCACTGGCGCAAGGCTTCCCCTCCCACTTGAACTCTTGTCCAAGAATCTCATAGGATATTCACTACAAAATCTCTACCCCAATATCCTCAAGATTTCCTAGGGATTCTTGGGAGCAGAATATTAGTGACACTCCTATTTTAGTTGCCCTTGTCAGAACCTTTGGCCAAGTGGACTTCTATGTCGATGAATTCTCAATCTCAATATGGTAGAAAGAAGATTAAGTGTCAAGCTTGTTAAAAGGCTTAGCTCTCAAACTCTCAGAAAAGTACCACCGATGTTACTAACTCCTCTTCAAGGGTGTGGGTGGCAGGCCCCTCCCCCCCCAGGCAGGCCCCAAGTCATTGTGAGAATGCTTATGAATCCTATCTTAATGCTTCAATAGTCAACTATTCTAATCACCTTATTTTTTGCCATATTCACGCAACACATATGTTGCCCAAGTGGACATTATTCTACCTCTATAGAGAACCCAAGTGAGCAAATAGATCTCTCATTTGGTAGGAAACTGAGGATTTTAGTAACTACCTTTATTTTCAGGTTGTAAGATATATTATATTACTTTATTTGTACCCGCATTTTTTTTCCTGGGAGGCATTCTTTATGCCAACACTGGGCAAATCGTCCCTTTTTAGTCCATTGATCCATGTTGTCAATACCAGCTTTTCAAAAGTTGGAACTAAGGATTTCCTTCTTGGGTCTGTTTCTTTCACCTATGGTCTTCTGTACAAAATGCCTAATTCTTTTCTTCTCATTTCTTTTCTTGTATTTTTTGTGTTGCTTTTATTTGGTTAGTGGGATATTAAAAACATCTGAACATTTAAATGTTTTCATTTCATGTGGTGACAAAGCCTGATGCATTGCATGAAGCCTGGTAAACTGACATTTCTATATGCTGAATTCTTATTTTTTGATGAATGAGTAAATAATTTTATTATAGAGAGGAAAGGAGAGTACAATCTGCCTAGGAGGAGGCACGAGATGTTACCTCCTCATTGGGATGAGTACAAACCCTACTCTTACCAATATACAAACTATAAATTAGCCCAATACAAAGAAATCCGAGAAACCCCTTATTTAGCCAAAGAATCTGCCCAAGGCATTTGTCTATCTCTAACCCACTGAAAACTGACTGACATATTCCTTGTAAGCCATTTTACTTTTTTGAAAAGATCTCTGTAGCCCCAAATAACAGTATCCGGATTCAGTAACCAACCCATTACCACCTTCGAATCTCCTTCAACTAACAAATTCTCCACTCCAAGTTGGTTGGCAATCTGTAAGCCTTATACAGCTGCTAGTATTTCAGCCCTTCTAATCTCCAACTGCCACTAGACCTGAGAATAAAGAGAATGTTGCTGTCCTTGTCCCTCAAGATCCCTCCAATACTCCAAGGCCTTGGGTTGTCTTGACTACTCCCATCAAAGTTCAGCTTTACAATATTGATCAAAAAAAAAGTTCAGCTTTACAACCCCCTCATCTGGAGGGGGTTTCCACCTTGCTTGTGTTTTGCTGTCAATACTTTGACAAAATATTGGTCTCTCTAGTTTTCAATCTTGGTTAGTTAGAACTTCTGATACACTAACCTTATGTTTGATATCTGTGATTGCAGTACTATTATAGTTATGACCTCACTGGTTGCACTCTCCTACTACGGTGCTAGCCAGCTCAAGTTTCACTGGGTGGAGCGGCATGATAAACTTCTTGTTGGTTCTGTGCTCTGTCTGGTCGGAATCTTAACACTTCTTTTTCACGATCATGAAGGGCATGAGCATTCTTTTGAAAATTTGCACAGGAAGTTGATTGTCCCGTAAGGGTGTCTTCCATTTTGTTGTAATCCTGCAATTTGTATTTGATAAGTCGGTTAGAAGAATACATTTGGTTATACTTGAAGGTAGAGAATTGTGAACTGTTGTTACTTGTGCCATAACAATGGGTATCGAACAGCAATTCATTTGCGGGGCAGGTTTGATTGACTGACCTAGCTCATTTGTAAATTGTTTATGTATGCCAACTTTGTCTGCCCCAAGTATGAGGTCGTCATGAGTCAAAAGTGGTAGATGACGATTTCTTCTTTCTCCGTTGTACTCGGCCATCTTCCTTGGTTATCTGTCGTTGAGCACGTCTAATGCTTTCCGCAGGAACTGGTTTTAAACAAGTTTCAATATTGATACTGGAGCGTGTATCGGGGGGTTTCACCGGCACATCTTTTTTTATGTTTTTTTAGCGTGTGTACTCGGCCATCTTCCCTATTATTTTATAGTATTCCTAAGTTTTATTCTGACAATTAATTAAATCCGCTTTTTCACTAACAAGAAAAAAATTATTTTACTCATTATTCTTTAATTTCCAAAATAAAACATTAACATCAATTGAATGAAAATGATAAATTATAGTGTCATTTACAGCAAGTGTTTGTGACAACAAATGGAGCTTCCATCATTCCCCATTGATCGTGGATACGGAACTAAAGCACCCCTTGTTCTTTTAGTTTTGTTTTCTTTTTTATTTTCCTCCATAAGCATATGCTCATATCCCCTGTAAAGCACAATAGAATCCCTATAATTCTATAATGACTTCAGCATCAATGCGAACATCGATGAACCCAAATGCTCTGAAAGAAGATAGGAACCCTAAGTTGCTAAAGGAGAAGGAAAAAGATGAAAAAGCAAGAGCATGACAACAGAGGATACTAGCGTGATAACACCACCGGAGAAGGTTCTGTTGTAGAAATCCTCATTTATCTTTGGGTAAGCATCCAGGTTCCCAAGCTTGTTAAAGATGCCCATGGCGCGCTTTACCAAAGCCGACTCCGCTTACACGATTCCTGATAAAAGTAATTACCATATAATAGAGGTTTGATCAGAGCTCCACCCGGAAATGCCCAGAAACCCAGAAAATCCACTGGCGACAATTTCCATTGGTTGAGTCTTTGTTTTTCCAACCGATTTCATTTCAGTATCAACAAAGCCCCTATCAAAGGTAATTAGTCAACATTTAAACGTTGCTTGGACGGTCGCCGAAGAGCCATGTGCTGCCACTGGTTTGAACGCCGAAGAGTTGATTCCATCTCCGATTGTTAAATGGAAGCTGGGACTCTTGTTATTCTAGCCTAGGACCCACAAAACACTACATTTCGTTCTAGAGGTAACATGGCTTTTTGGTGGGAAGGCCAGGCCTTCCAAGAGGTCGCAGATTTCGTTCCAAAAGAGAATTCAAGAAATCATCTCATTTGGTAGATAGAAGAGGAAAAGGCTTTAATTTTCCGGTGAAACTGGCCATGATGGCGGCTTACATTAAAGTGTTTGTTTTTGTTGCACAGGTGACAGTGCTGCAGCTGAGAAATCTGTACCTCGGAGCTAAGAAATTGGGATAAAAAGGTTGAAGATGATGGGAAAGGATATTTTAGGAATTTTAAAAAAAATATCAGTCATATAACGCCACATGTAAATGTGATGGAAAATTAAGAAGAAGGGAGGTTTTAGACAATTGTCCAAAAACTTAGGGATACTCTAAGATAATATGTAAACAGTAAAGGTAAAGTAAGTCAATTAGTTAAACTATAAGGTAATTTAAGAAATTTATCCTTTTTTAATTTTAATTTTAAAGGAACTGGTCTTAGCAAGGCCTATCCTTTAAAATATTTAATATTTCACATATGAGGACAGGTCAATATACCAGCATACACCCTGATAGAAATTTTGAACCTTGATTTTAAGTCAATATTTCTTGAAATTACCAAATGTTTTTCTTGACTGACTAGTGATAATCAATATTTGTTGGAATTACGAAATGTTTATCTCAGACGACCAATGACGAAATTTTGATCCTTGATTTTTAAATCAATATTTGTTGGAATTACCAAATGTTTGTCTTGGCTGACCAAGGTCTTGGAGCAGCGGACTTAGGGTTCTGAATAGGTCAGGTTATATAGTAAGCCCAACCTTATAGGGTCAGGTTTACTTCGGAGAATGCTCGGGTTAGGATTTTGCTTCTTCAACCTGAGTTGGGCTTGCGTTTTTCTGTCCCAACCTAGAAATCGGATTCAATCAGTGCAAAACTCGTTCGAACAATTATTATAGCCTTGCATTGGAAATATCTCCTCATCAAATAAAATATAAAAGTATGGAGATGTTCCCGATACAAGGCTGTAAAGACTGTTCAAACGAGCCTATCACTGACTGAAACCCATCTCCCCAACTTACTCTCGTAAGTTCTAACCCAACTAAAAGTTGTAAAAGGGGGCTAATGTAAAATAGTGGATTTATAAAAAAATATATTAATTCAGTTACCCAGCATAAATCAAAGTCAAAACAGGACCAATCTAAGTCTATTGATCATTGATTAGGGCCATTTGCACTAACTTACTACCATAACCTTTTAGTAGAAGCAATGAGATCATATGGAAATGGCAGGAAAAAAAACCTAGGTCAATAAGTTTGGATAAAAGTATGTTACAGTCCCACTAACTTGGTACTATAGGATATTTTTTTTCTCATTTCAGCTATGCTTTTCTTTTCTTCTAACTTGGTTTTTTTACATGAAACGTAAAATATTTATAATTGTTGGTTGGTTAATTATTATTTCATTTAATGTTTAAATGCTTAAACTTATTGCTTATAAATTTCTAGTTTATGGATATATGTATTTTCTATCATTTCAATTTGGCATAATATATATCATTTTCATCAATTTATAAATTTTAATTAAAATTTTTCTTAAATTTTGAGGCTTATGCCTCATCTTTTTGGACGATTATGCCTCAACTATGCCTTTTAAAACCTTGGTCCCAACAACCTATAGAAAATTATAAAAAATTATAAATGCTTTTCTATGGGTTTTAAATTATTTTCATCGCAAGAAAGATCTATAAATGGATACAACTGTGATCTTTTAAACTCATTAATCTAACAATACTCTATGCCAAAAATGATTTTTTTTCTTAATTTTTAGGAAAATTAAAAAACTATATAAGATGGATTTATCAATGGTCTATCAAAATCATTGATCCAACAACAATTTTATGTGTCTTGTAGTGGCCCATGAAAATTTTCATAGGCCTTTAAATGAGCCTTACCCCCATAAATTCAAATTCGCTCATGAGCTTAGTGGACTCTTTTTATTTGAGCCTTGCTTTATAAATCCAATAGCATAAGAGGAGGGTCCATGTGGGATCCACTCTGAAGTCAAATTCTAATTTCAATTTTAATTTAAGGGTCTGTTTGGTTTGTAGTTGAAATCAGAATCAAAATCCTCTGGGATCGGAACTGGAATGGTCCATTCCCATAGTCTGTTTGGTTCAAACAGGAATGGGAATGGAAATTAAAATAAGCAGAGATGAGATCTCATTCCCAAGGGAGAGGCAGGGAATGGTCATTCCCTCAAATGGGGGAATGTCATTCCTGCAGGAATGGGAATTGGATTCCGATTCCACCCAATTAATCAGTTGGAATCGGAATAGCCCGATTCCAGACCTCTATTCCCGCAAACCAAACAGAGCCTAAATTTAAATTCTTGGTGGTTTATGGAAAAAATTCAACTACAGCGAGGATGGAAACCTAGCCAATGATTGAAAAGAGAACAATTGATTGAAAATCTTTCTCTCCGTAAACAACAATTTGCTAACCTCTTTCAATCCAAAAGGTAACTGGGATTAATCAAATTTTTGTCAATTAAAGCATATATGAAAGTTTAGCTAATGATTAAAGAGAGAACAATTTATCTTTCTTATAAGTGATAATGTCACAACTCTCTAAAAAAGGGTAACAAGAGTCAATTAAATCTTCAATCAAAGACATGGAATATTAGACCAAGCAATCCACAAATAGAGGCTCCCATCAAGAGAGGAGGGACCTTTAGTTTAGAGAATAAATGAAGTAAGAAGGCTCTTGGAGAATGAGAAAAGCACGCACACACACATACATCATCTTCTGAAGAGAAAAGTTACAACACTCTCGGAGTCTTGCAGAATTCTTCTTTTAATCAAGCTTTCAAAGCCATGCAATCTATAAATAGAGGCTCCCATCAAAAGAGGAGGGACCTTTGGTCAAAGACTAAATGAAGTAAAAAGCTTGAAAAGCAAAGTTACAACACTTTTGGAGTCATGGGAAATCCTTCTTTTGATCAAAGTTTTCAAAGGTCAATTGAACAAAGTAACTCCATCATTCCTTGAAGTATGAGAAAACATCAGTTGACCCTTAGTTTCAACTCGTACAAATCTTCAAGTTGTAAGAAATGTATCAACAATAAGGAATCAAAGGATTTATCTCTTTTGTAAGAGATTTCAAATACAAAGAGTTTATATACCATTTATTTTAGGGATAAATTGATGACACTCCACCTCAGAATTTTGAATTCAAGTGTAGATCTATAACAATCCAAAATTATAATCACCTCCACTTATAACACCCATACCCACCCGTGAATTGGCATCAATTCCAAGTTAGCACCTACCCCAACTGTACGGTGGAGTTAAGATTTCTAGGGATAGACTGGACAGTAAAAAACCCTTTATTTTAAATATATTAATAAAATCAATTCATTTAAATTTATCTCCACTTTTTCTTGTATTTGGATTTATACACAAAATTCGTGTATTTGTGGGACTTGTAAGTGTTTTCCCAATGCATTCAATCATATTCATTTCTTTCCATTGTATCCATGTGCATCTAAAGCATATGCAATAAGTATTGGTATCCAAGCTTATTGATAGGGATACAAGATACCAATACTTTGAATCTTGCATTATACAACATTGTTAAATCCATGGTAACAATAAATGATGGCAATAATCTAAAGCTAGCCTCAACCAATTTTAGCAAGATTTTATCTTTTTTAGGTTTTCTATATGGTGTCCATGGTTGCAGCAAAATATTAGTCGATGTCTTGATGGAGGTTGTTGATAGTCGGCAATGGCAAGCCTTGAAGGCTTAGGATGGTGGTCAGCAATGGATTTAGGGCTAACCAGCTTCGGCTAGGATTTACCAACTAATGGTGGTTCAATTGATAGGATCTCTAACTTGTTGTAGAAGAGACTTAGGATCAAATCCGGATGACACCAAGGTTGGGAGTCAAGGGGGGATGGGGAAACAAGGGTCAAGGTTATCAATTCTTTTTCTAAATTCTTCTAAAATTGGAGTATATCTTCAAAGGGTATATTGCTCCATATATAATATACTAACTTTTCATATAGAAATATATAATAAAAGTTAAATTATATATAATATGTAATAAAAGCTATATTATATATAATAATATATTGTATATTTATTATATTGTATTATATTATATTATATGAGGCTTATGACAAATCTCTACTAGCTCTCTCTAAAGCACTTAATTTATCATTTCAACGTCAACAGCCTTTAGTTTAGGTTATATGTGTTTGTGGAAGTTTTATTCTATGTTGTTGTAGTGTTAAAACTATTCAAATCTCCTTTTTTGATTCATTACTATTCAGATTCGAATCATGTCTTATTTGTTGGATTCAAATTGCTTTCTGATCAATTCAAATGTTGAATACCATTAATAAACTATACTTAGATGATATAAAATGAACTAATAATGCCCTTTGATATATTGCATATCATAAATAAAATAACTTCTATGGTCTATGATTCTGTATTAAACATATGACATTAAAACCATCTTTACTAATAGTTAATTTTATGTAGATATAAACATAAAATTATAATTCATTTTTTATAAGATACGTGGGCCATCAGCCCAAATGATATTAAATTATTTTTTCTTTGGGGAAGGCCCATCATAGTAGTTTGCTGTTGGGGCTGACGCACCCTTAAAAAAGGGAAAAACAAAATTGTAGATATATACATATATACCTAAATACCATATTCATCCAATTATAAAATATCAAAATTGAATTGCCTTAATCAAATTGAGTTTGAACTTGAATTGAAACAAATAGGTACTATTCCCAATCCTAATTACATTAAATTAAAATCCATTTAAATTTAGAAATAATTATGTCAATGAAAATTTAAAATTTATCAACATATAACTCAGCTAAAAAAATACTTATATTGGACTTAAACCTACCCAGACCAATTGAAGAATGCCATAGGGTTTCTTTTGCTTTGATTTCACTTAATATAGAAAATGCTATCACATCCCTATTGGGCTTGCCCAATAAAACATTTCAAACTCCAACCCATCTGCCCAGGCCCAACCAAACCCGATTTTCGCCCAAATTAGATTGGGTTAAACTCGGGTTGGGCTTCAGTAATATAAACTCAGGAAGGCTTGACCTTGGGTTGGGCTTGGGCAAGGTCGGAGATTCAGGTTTGAATCTCAGGGTTGGGGCCTGAGTTGACCCTTAACCCGACCCAACCCGCCCTTCACTATGTGATAGAACCGGTTCATTCAGCTAATTGGTGGAACCATCAACCATTTCTTGTTCCCAGCGTTAACAAATATACTTTACGTATTATTCTCGATCCTGATCGTACATTTCAATGGATCCCAATTTAACAAATCCCGTGGATTGTACGGAAGGGAGAAGAAAAAGCCGGATCAAATGATCTGAACCATCTGATTGTTGACATGATCTCATTGCTGCTTAGAATATCTACGTCTGGTTGAGTAGCGGACATCACAGATTCACAATTGAACTTCGCGCTGCAGGGCACCGTTTTCCAGTTTGGCGGTTCAACCGTCCGGGTCGAGCGGCTCGACTCGTGATGTCATAAATAAATAAAAAACAAAAAATATTTATATATAATAAAAAATATCATAGAAATTTAAATAAAATACAAAAAATACAGGAAAAAGAACAACATATGAAAAAAATAAAATTATCTAAATATAAAAATAATAAAATACATAAATTCCAAAAATTCCAAAAAATATGTTAGCAAGAATATGTAATGAGCACCTGTTTTTTTAGAAGAAAAAAGCATGTCAGTTCAGAAAAATTATCTGAACATATTTTGAGAAGAAAGCATAAATTTCACATCAAAACATATTTTGAGAAGAAAAAAAGAAAGAAAATTCAGAAAAATATAGGATGAGACCCTGTTTTTTTCATAGGAAACGAACAACAAGAAGGATAGAAGAAGAAGAATGTGTTGGTTTGTAATCTATCAACTTATCGTCTGATGCTCCTAATTATAAATTATTCACTAAAAGCCTCTGCCTAGCAGGTACAAAGCAAAATGATGAACCAAATGAAGAACAAACAGGGGCTGACGAACCAAATGAACCAAAAAAAATCAAAAAATCAATTAAATCACAAAAAAAAAAGAAAAAGTTATACCTTCAAGGATTCGCTGTCGGTGGGCTCGAGCAGTCGGGCTTGTTCACAGGAAAGTTGTCACTACAAGCCTGCAAGTGCTGCTCCAAGAAGTTTGAGTGTTTGATAGTGGGCCTGCTCGCCAATGCCCAATGCCAAGTGCCGAGTGCCGAGTGCCATTGCAAGCTCGCCGTCCGCCGCTACAAGTGCTAGTGTCTGGTGAATCTTTTCGCCGTTGGACGCCACTGCAAGTGTTTGGGTGAGGGTAACTCTTTCTGCTGCTGCAAGTTCGTCGGTCGTCGTCAGTGTGTGTCGCCGTCGGATGCCAGAGTTGATGGTCGTCGCAAGTGGTAGGGTGTGAGGATTGAGACTTGAGAGGAGTGAGGAGGGAACTTGGGAAATAACCCTAAAGGCCAAACCGAATAGGGGACTGGGATTCAAAAATCGAATTGGTTGGGATATAATTGGTATTTTATTTTTTTATTTAAAACATTAAAAATAAAAATATTAACCCACGAATTGTTGCTCGGGTCGAATGGTTTAGCAGTCCAATCACTTGGGTTAGCGGTTTTTTTTTTACTTTTCAATGCTTTTTTCAAATTTCTGGTTTCTAATAAAACCGAACCGGGGTGGCTAACCAGTTACCGATTTTCCAATCGGGTCCGGTTTTGAAAACAGAGGTTTCATAAAATGGAAGAAACATCAGCTTCGTTCCAAGGATCTCCATGGATGTTTTTTTTCTAAGGTCGGCTAACTCTCTCTCTCTTGTCTCTTTTCCTCGTCTTCATGTTTTATTCATTTGTTTGATGTATATGTTCTACACTACCAGCACTTCTTCATATTTCATGCAGTAACTTAATCGGCAACTGTTCATTGGATGGTGTCAATCATTGTCGATTTCCTTCAACCTCTTTATGGTATTAATACGACGTTTCCAATCTGTCACCTTCTTTGAAAAGTGAAAACCTTCCTTATTCCTATTTGTCATCTTCTTGTATTGATCCAAAATATTTGTTCTCCTTCTGGGGTCTTTGATTTGTTTTATATTCCATTGCTTTTCTTACGTTGATTCTCTGGTTTGCCACTTTTTAAGCGCATACTCACTATGATTGTCAGGAATCTAGGGGTGTTTCTCCAACATTCTGTGTTTGTCTTTTTAGTTTTCTCATCTTGTGGTTCTTGGATTGTTGTAGGCCTATTTGTTTGTATGGTTGTTCCTATCATTCCTCTTTTCTGGCTTTTCTTTGGAATATTTCCTTCTTTAGGTTTGTCAGTTTAATTTTTTCTCAATCATCAGCTTTATAGCTCTGATTTTGCTTGTGAGCAACTACTCTAGTTCTGGCTAGGCTTTAGTCCTTTTTTTTATCAATAATAATTTCATTAATTCAACATAAGAATAATTACATAAAGGAAGACAAACTTTATTATCTTCCAATTACAACTTGAGCCCCCAAGAAAAGAAAATAAAAAAGAGAAACAATAAAATTACATTTGAGCCCAAAACATTGATTCCCTCTCCACCCCTTGTTTAGCTAATCCATCAACAAAAGAATTAGTTGATCTTTTAACCCAACTAATCTCAACTTCCATCTCTCACACCGGCCACTTAAATTTTCTCCTCACATTGATGTAATTCCATAAGCCACTGTTATCTTTATTCAGCCACCCTATTACCACCTTGGAGTCCCCTTCAATTATGAGTTTTCTAATATTCATCTCCTTACCTTTCTGGACTCCTTCTACAACTACAAAGATCTCAGCTCTAAGGGAGTCACCTACTCCAATTAGGCCTAAGAACAAGGCAAAAACAACTCCATTCTCATCCCTAAAAACACCCCCAATCCCTGAGTGTCCAGGATTCCCCCTACTACTCCCATCAAATTTTAGTTTTAAGAACTCAGCAAGTGGGGGAGGGATGTCTAAGACACACTCATTACTGTTTTGATCTAGGTACAGTTTGCAATGTCACTCCACTTCCTCAACAATGTCATCCACTGTGTAATCTATGAATAGCTCTAGAGATTTCAACCACTATACAGCCCTTATATGGATTAGAGCCCTCAGTTCTTCAACACCTCTATCTACTTCTGAGAAGATCCTGGAGTTTCTTTCTTCCCATACTTCAGCCCTCGGCCCTCTCTACATAGTCTTTCCCATTTTCATACGCCACCTGAAAAAAAGAAGGGGAGAAAAGACTTTGCAAGTTTGGAGGGTTCCAACTACACCCAAAGAGGGATAAAGTCCACTCCCAAATTGACTTTGCAAAATGGAAGACACCAATAAGTGAAAATCAGTCTCCCCATCAGCTTTGCAAATAACACACCAATGAGGTAACAAACAAGTATTGGGTCTCTTCTTTTAGAGCAGATCACCAATGTTGAATCTTTCTAGATATGCTTCCCAACAAAAACTACCAGCCCTAGGAGGAATTGGTTTGCACCAAACCTCATTAACCGGGAAAGGAAAGGCTACAGGACTGGAAAGAGCACAATAGAATGAGCTAGTGGGGTTAGGGGTCCAGATTCTAGAATCCACCTTAGTAGGGTTCTAAGAAAACATTATCAAGAAGTTCAAGGAGGCTAGAAATACTACCGAGGTCTGAGTCCCTCACAGCCCTTCTTAAACCCAAGTTCCACCCAAGCCCAGAACTAGAAGAAGAAGGGGTAATGAAAGAAGAAACTGGCTCATTTTTAAAATCAGATAGGGCATACCAAGAAGGAAACTAGTCCTTTAGGGGACATTCCCCGCCCAAGTTTGTTCCCAAAATTTAAGGAGTTACCTGAATTCAAATCATACCTGATAAGAGGGGAGAAGACTAGCAACAAATCATGAATGGCTTTCCAAGGTGAAGCGCTTATGGTCCTAGCTCTGATTCTAGCATCCTAACCATTTTGCTCCAACCCATGTATGCTTACCACTATTCTAGCCCATTGTTTTTCCTTTTCCAATGGGAACCTCCACAACCACTTCCCCAGAAGGGTCATATTCCTTTTTCTAATGTTCCCAAGCCCCAAACTACCACAATTTTTACTCCTAGTCACCACCTCCTAGCTTACTCTATGATCCCTCTTCTCCTCTCCTGGCTCCCAAAGGAAATCTCTCATCATCCTCTCCAATTTGCTAAAAACCTTTACTGGGATTTTGAACACTGATAGGAAATAAATGGGTAAATTTGCTAGAGTGGCCTTAATCAGTGTAATCCTCCCACCAAGAGAAAGATAGTTGTTTTTCCAAGAAACAAGTTTCTTTTCAAATATTTCCACAATTGGGTTTCAGAAGCTCTCTCTATTAGGGTTATCACATAATGGCAACCCTAGATAATTCAATGGCTAGCCTGAGATTTCACACCCTAGCACTTATGCACTCTCCCTAATCTCTCCCTCCTCCATATTCACACCCACTATACAACTTTTCCCAAAGTTTACCTTCAAGTTTGACATTTGTTCAAAGAATTGCATCACCAATTTCATGTTCCTAATGAACCTCACATTACCTCCTTCACAAAACATAATCGTGTCATCAGCAAACTGTAAGTAGGCAAGGGGGTTTCCTCCCTTCCAACTCTCCAACCTCTAATGAGGCCCCTAGAGTCTGCTCTGTGAATCAATTTCCCCAGAACATCAGTGATTAGTGTGAACAAGAAAAGAGATAAGGGGTCTCATTGTCTTATACTCTTAATGGCTGGAAAGAAATCTACCACTGTCCCATTCACTAGCACAGAATAATGACAATTCTAAACACACCCCATAATCCATTTGCACCATTTAGACCCAAAACCAAATTTGATCATAACTTTCCTCAAAAATTCTCAGTCCACCAAGTTATAAGCCTTTTTCAGATCCAGCTTACAAACCACTCCCTTCTTTCTATCCTTCCTGAAATTCTCCACACTCTCATTAGCAATTAAGATTTGATCAATAATCTGTCTTCTACTCACAAAAGCTCATTGATTTTGTATAATGATATCTGGTAGTACTTCCTTCAATCTCAAAGAAAAAACCTTTGCAATAATCTTGTACAGACTATTTACCAAATTGATTGGCCTAAAATCCTTTGAATGGGATGCATCATTATTTTTTGGAATCAAAGCTAAAAAAGTGAAATTCACACCCGAGTTAACAACTCATCTCCTATGAACCCATCCGGCCTTGTAACTTTTGTTCTATCCATAGAAAACACAGTCTCCTTGATCTCTTCCAAATCAAACCTTCTTTCCAACCTTCTCCTGTTATCAACCCCTATATCTCTCTAGTCCATTCCTTCTACCCACACCCCTCTACTTACAAGCCTTCTTAGAATGGATTTAAAGTATTCTACAAATGCCCTGACTATCTTCTCTTGTTGTGTTAATTCAATTCCATCCACTTCCAATTTGGAAATAAAGTTTCTCCTTCTCCTTCCATCTGCCAAAGAATGAATAAACCTGGTATTTCTATCTCCCTCTTGCAACCATTTACATCAAGATTTTTGTCTCCGACTTATTTCCTCCTTATATAGGCAGTCCTCTAACTGTCTTCTCAACCATCTTCTTTGTTCCTTGTCTTCCTCTCCAAATTCTCCCCTTTCTTCTTTAGAGTCAAGGCTCTTAAGTTGGTCCATCAGAGCTCTATTTTTTTCTTCTAACCCCCCAAACTCCAAAAGATTCCACTCCTTGATTATGGGCTTGAGTTGTCTTTATCCATTTGGTTGTGAGCAAGTACAAAAATTTTGTTACCAGAGGTGTATTGCCGATGGGGAAAGAAACAGGAAGATTATCATATGAAATTGCTGAAATTCTAGGTAGAGGGGGATTCTCAATAATTAGAAGAGGAGTAAGCAAATCAAATGGTGGAAAAACCCAAGTAGCCATCAAGACTTTAAAGAAGCTTGAGATAACTCTTCTAGAAACGCCAACGAGTGGATCAAGAGAGAAGAGTACAACAGGATTTGCTAGCTGGAGGAGACAAGTTTCGATCACAAAAGCCATACTGACAAATGAAATTCTTGTTATGAAGAAGATAGTGGAAGATGTATCTTCCCATCCCAATGTGGTCCACCTGTATGATGTCTACGAGGACCAAAATGCAATCCATCTTGTACTAGAGCTATGTTCTGGTGGTGAGCTTTTTGATCAGATAATGGATCAGGAAAAGTATTTAGAGACTGAAGCAGCAACTGTGATTCGACAAATTGTTAATGGGCTAGCTTCACTGCACAAGGAAAATATAGTCCATCGCGACTTAAAGCCAGAGAACTGTGTTTTCTTAAATGAAAGTGAGAATTCACCTTTGTTTGGTTCAATTGATTATGTCTCACCTGAGGCCTTGACCAAAGGCAGAATATCTTCTACAAGTGATATGTGGTCTTTGGGAGTGATCTTGTATATTCTTCTCTGTGGGTATGTTAGCTTCTCTTGGATCGAATTCAATGCTTTTTGTTTCTTAGCTTGACTAAATATCCTTTTCCACGACTTATCAGGTATCCACCTTTCCAGTCCAGATATAATCGACATAAGCAACAAATGATTTTAAATGTAAGTTATGTGATTTTTCATTATCAACTTGATTATTCGCTAGTTTCTACGTTAAAGTTCAAATAATATGCTGGTTATCCTCTTTTAATATGGATGGTTGTAGTTTAGCATGATATTGATGAGCCTACATGATATTTTAACAGGGAGAATTCAATTTTGATGAGCCTACATGGAAGACCATTTCTTCACCAGCGAAACAATTGATTTTCAGCCTTCTTACTGTTGATCCTCATAAGAGAGCAACTGCTCAAGAGGTATGATATTCGTCATTCCACATATCAAGTTCACTTGACTACAGACGATGTCCAGTGAAGCATGTAAAGCAAATATTTTGGAGAACTTGACAATTTTAAGAAATTGGTTGAAGAAGAAGAAATAATTTCATTGTCTATCAAATATGAGTAACATTCCAATCATCTTGTTCTCTACTTATACATGTGATTTTCGATAACTACTCAGCTAATTATTACACTTCTGCATCCATGGGTCATGGGGGAATCAGCAAAACAGGAAAATATGGGCACTGAAATCATTTCTCGACTTCATTCTTTGAATGCTCGTCGCAAGTTGCGTGCAGCTGCAATTGACAGCTGTGTGGTAGTGCATTACTTGTGAGAACAAAACAGCTAAGGACTCTCTTAGTGAACCATAATCTTACTTTTGAGGAACTTGAGAAACTGATAATGCATTTCAGGAATATGTAAGTTTTCTCCTCTCACCATTATTTCATTCATTCAATATGTTAGCAAGCTTAACAGTTTTGTAGATTAGACCACCAGTACCTCAATTTTACTTGGCTTCCCAAAGCAAAACAAATAAATTAACTAATGCTATCCAATTGTTGGATTGCTGAAGCCATAGGTCAGCAGTTGGACACGGTGAAAATGCTACTCTATCTGAATTTGAAGACGTGCTGAAAGCAATGGATATGCCTAAACTGCTCCCCCTTGCCCCACGCATCTTTGATTTTTTTGACAACAATCATGATGGAACTGTAGACATTATAGAGATTTTCTGTGGCTTTTCGAGCCTTAAGAGTTCACAAGGAGAAGATGCTCTTCACTCTGTTTCCGGGTAACCTTACACCCATTCTCCCTTATTCAAGATAGAGGCTATACTTGAATTAGGAAGATCTCCTGCCTATGTCACATCTTTTAGCCTGAAAGATGGAAGTGATGGTGGAACTGTGCCATTCAATCCATCAAAATTGTACCATACTGTCAGAATAAGATATTATAACCCACCAAAAAAGTCAACCTTCTACCTAAGAGATAGTAAATGCATGCAAACCCATAGTTTTAATAGGTGGTGAGGCATGCCCAAACTACCTTACCTCAATAGCCTCATAGAACCTAGTGGATAATATGGTCTAAAATTAAAGAATATTATGAACAACTATAATAATAGTGGTAACAATAATAATGACAATAGTAACTTAATAGTCTATGCTTTGTCTCTTAAATACCAATGGCCTTTCCTCCGCCTTTGCATCTTTAAACCAAGTTCAAACCCAATGCCCCTTTCCAGATCCCTTCATCATGTAATGAATGCACTGCATAGCTTATATGAGCTGGTTCTTTCCATGCTCTTTGATCCCGAAAGGAGTATATCTTTTGATAATTGAAACCAGCTTTGCTCTTTTTCTTCTCTTAAATAGGACTAAATTTTGTAGTAAATATATTTAGAAGGTTGAAACTTATATCTTGTATAATGTGGCCAAAAATCAGATGTATGACACAGATAGGTCAGGATGTATCACCAAGGAAGAAGTAACATCCATGATGAGAGTAACCTCTCTCTCTCTCTCTCTCTCTCTCTCTCTCCCCTTGTAAACCATCTTTTGCTTTTTCAACTGATCTTGATTGGGTGAATCATTGGTTCCACTGAAGGCTTTGCCGGAGGAGTTCCTTCCTCCAGATATAACAGAACCCAGCAAACAGCAAACTGGATGAAATTTTTTATAGGATCGACATCAACAGTGATGGGAAGATCAGTTTTGAAGAGTTTAAAGCTGCTATGAAGCTAGACAGCTCCCTCCAAGATGCAGTCATGTCCTCCCTGCGCCCTGCCTAATTCTTGCTACTACTATTTTCAGTCTTCATTTCAGCCAGGGTAGGAGAAGTAATTATAACAATTCTGGAGGCAAACCATACAACAACAACCGAAAGAACCTCCAAACATTCCACTCAGGTTCTTTTTTTTTTTTTTTTGTTTTTTAATTTAGAATATGACAAATGAGCAAGTTCAAATTAATTGGACAAACTTGGTTAGTACAAGTAGAATCAACTCATCAAGCTGTATTCCAGCTTTTATTACTAAAAATCCATATTATGATCCATGTAAGTCATGAAAGTACTTGATGGGCCAATCAAGTGAGTTTACCTGCCAAGCCAAACGATTCTGTAGATCAGATCATTTCTAGTGAAAAACAAAGATCTTTTTAGCTTAGTTGCTTCAGAAAGATGTTCTTTTCTAGCCTAAGTCTAGTTCTAATTAAGAAATACAACAAGAACAACGTAACATTCACATAATGACACCCCCGAAACTCTCTTCTATCTAACTAGTCTAGGCTGTAACTGTCCGAGGCTTGACCCCAATTTTTCTCCAGGAAACATCTGGCATAATCAGCTTCTTGTCAACACGATCCTTGAACTTCGTGGCAAAATTGAGCAATGAGTCGAGAAGAGAATCAGAAAGGAGGTGTGGTTTCAATCCCAGCTCAATAAGCTTAGTGTGCTTGGCATTATAGTAATGCTCCTCTGCCTCCACCCGAGGATTGGGCACTGATATGGTTTGCACGTCCAAACCAAGCTTTTCTCCTGCTTTTGTGACAAGGGAAGCAAGTTCATTGACAGAAAATTGCTCGGTGAACTGGTTGAAGACCCGGAACTCACCATGCTGTGCCGGGTTTGCAATAGCAAGCTCAACACACTGGACTGTATCTCTTATGTCAAGGTATCCCCGGGTCTGCAGGTACACAGTGAAAGAACTGAGAAGAAAAAGTTATGAGCACAAAAATCCACAAGAATGATAAGAAATCATAATATCTGAAAGGGCACCTTGATGATGTTCCCCCAAAATCTTGGCACTAGCTATTTGCAGAAAAATAAGGATTGGATATCTGGGTAATGCCTTTCCATTCCCATATGGTTGTTTTATGCATGGTATATTCAGGAGTCACTGGCACTCATTAAATTGGTGCCACCAGAAAATTTATCATCATTATCCTTTTTTATCCCAGGACCAGATACTTGGTTCATCAAGTATTTTGTCCCTGCACTTTGTGCCCCTCCCCCCGCTACTCCCCCCAAGGAAGTTTGGATCTCAGATGTTGGGTTCATTATATCAGATGCTAAAACCTGAAGATGGTTTTTCCATGTATGGATGGAATCAAAGAAGGTGGCTTTCCTATTTTCTCCATCCCAGAACAAGTGAAATCAAAGCAAACTACTTTGTGCTGTAGTGGTAGAATATTCACAAACTATCAATTTTACCTGGCCTCCTTTTCCATATACTGTAAGTGGGTGACCAATAGCAGCCTGAACACAGAACCTATTCAGTGCTGTTCCAAAAACACCATCATAATCAAACCTATTGCAGAGCTCTTCATGCATTTCGGTCTCATCAGTCCTCACTCCATACACCACTCCTTGGTTCAGATCAGTGGCTCGGATACCCCAAGCCTTACATGTAAAGGCTATATTATTTGAATCATGCACCTTACTGAGGTGGTAGAATGAGCTTGCTTGTTTAGGATAAGGCAAAGTATCAGTTCGTCCATTATGCGTAATCGTTATATATCCCTCTTCGATGTCAATGTTAGGAGTTCCATATTCTCCCATTGTCCCAAGCTTCACAAGATGACAATCATCATTAAATTCCTTTATGGCAAACAGAACATTGAGGGTTCCAATCACATTGTTCTTCTGCGTGAAAACAGCTCTGGACCGATCAATCATGGAGTATGGAGCTGACCGTTGTTCGCCAAAATGGACAACAGAGTCTGGCTCAAAGGATTTAAAGGTTTCTGATAGAAATTCAAAATCACAGATGTCACCTATGTAAAGTTGGATGTTTTTCCCAGTCAAAGATTTCCAACAGCGGAGACGATTATGGATGGAAGAGATTGGGGTCAGAGAGTCAAGGCCAAGCTGGTGATCAAAGAGGCGACGAACAAGGCTGTCAACAATGGCAACCTCATAATTCTTGTTGGAGAGATGAAGGGCAGTGGCCCAACCACAGTAGCCATCTCCACCAATAACCATGACCCGCATTGGCTTGGATGATTCATTTTGGCTGTCCTGAGTGCCAGAAGTAGGTTCAGTTTGGGATTCTTGGCTCATGGATAATGTGGTAGCACAGACTGTAAGGTGTCTTAGAGGTCTTTTGCCATGTGAAACAAGCTTTTTCAATGAATATATGGATGTTCGAAATGTAAGGCCAGTAGGATGTGCAAGAGAATATTGATTGGATGTTTTAGAGTATGGTGTGGCACTGGTTGAGGTTTTAAATGAGCAAGAAGTTGAGAGTATATGTGTCATGCTGATGTTTGGATTCCAATAAAATGGTACTCAATGGTTTGTAAATACCTGCAAAAGGAAAATGTATGATTTTAGAGGTAATATGGCTATGGCAGAACTTCTGTGATATTGGAAACTATAGGTTTGATATCTAGGCATTAACATGCCAACGACCATAAAATATGAGATGTCCCAAGTTTGAAAAGGAAAAGGGATTTTATGAATGAAAGGAATTTCAACATGACAGCAGAAGAGCATCAAGAACCTGAAAGCCTAACAAATTATATAACTGCTGCTTAAATGCCGCCATTACAAAAGTACAGTTTAAAGTAGGAGAAATTCCATGTATTTGGTACTCATAAATAAAGAACATGAAAATATTAAATATCATATTCTACTCACATGATTAGTAATGAAAAAAACTGACAAACAGATGAGTAGAAAATAAAAACTAAAAAGCTCTCCAGTTTGAGACTCAATGTAAAACGACAACGCCTGCTGAGATCCTCAGATATAACAGACTGTTAAAATCTTCTACGACAAAACAAGACTCATGGGTTCCCTACCAACATCCAAAATCAGTGCCTTAGTCATTGAATTGAACCTTATCTTAGAACTTGACAAACAGGAAAAACAGAAAGCCGCAATTTCTTTGTTGATTGATATTTTCATAAAATGTACTTTGATGCGATGCACCAAAGATTTCTTTAATAGATGCCATCAATATAAGAAGCACACATTTTTTCAAATTTTCAACATTGAAGACATAATTACTACAAAAGCAAGCACTTGAGCAATAGGAAGAACCAGAACAGATGGAAATGGTTTGACTGGAACCCACTGCAGTTTCAGAGAATGGAACCACAAACTCTCACCTTTAATCTCAATCCAGAGATAAAAAATACACAAACTCTGCAATACCAGGAAAAGCAGCAACATAGGACTGGATAGAAAAAGAGTTCATAGCAACAAAAGTTCTGCTCTAAATTATAACATTTGTTTGAAAAAATGAATAAAGCATATGTACCTGTGTAGAATTTAACGGTGAATTACACCAAAAGGCAAAAGTAGTATTTTCAGTCATTTGCAGAGAATGTGAGGTGCAATTTACATTCTCAAAAAATCCCAAATCCAAAATCTATTATAATCTTAACTAAAACGAACAGAAATACAGATTCGAACAAACCAAATTACAAATGATTCTTCACCTCAGCTCAAACAATCATCAAGAAATCTCCTAGAGCAAAAGAAGTTAACAAAACTGATACCTTCACAAAGATGAAGCTCAGAAATGCTTCGAGATCATCACAATACAGTGGAGAGGCAGCTTCAATCGAGTGGGAGTGAGCGGAGTTGATGGTTCTGCCTCGTTCAGCTTCTGAGATAGAGTTGTTAGAGGAAATTTTAGTTGAATAATTAAATAAAAACGATATAATTATTATCCGAAAGTGGGAGAAAAGGGTTTAGAGGGATTTTGTAGCGGATATCGAGAGCATAAGAGAAAGGAGCGAGAGGGATATTCGTTGTCCGATATTTAAACCTCCCCTGTTTTTCTGACAAATTCTTAAACCTCCCTGAATTTTTTACCGATGCAAAAACCTCCTTTCACATTTAAATAAAATAGGAAATGCCCACCCTGTAAACAATGTATTCACCCCGTACTAATTTGCTTATGGCCTCGTTTGTTTACTGCTATCTTACTTATTTGGATAAATTCACTTATTTGGGTAAGTGTTTCTCAAGTAAAATTCATTTATGTAAATTTATTTATCCATGTTCTTTTTGTTGAAGCTTAAGGTACTCTAATTTACCCTCACCCACTTTCCTAGGTAAGAGGTTCATTTCTTACGCTATTGCTAACATTACCCTTTTGGCCCAAATGAAAATTTTTTGGATGTTTTGTTTTATAAACCTGTATAATAAGTCTATGCCATATCAAAAGGAATCCAATCAATCAAAAACCAACACTAGACGCAGCCCTATGTGTTCATTACCGTTTGCCCCATAGAAATTGAATTTCAACCCGTTCACATTTGGCCTGGTCCAAATTGCTAATAAAAGATCCATCTTCAAAATCTCCATTTGGCACAAGCATATTTATTTGATAAGCTTCTTCCTAGAATTTTGATAACCATTTCAAGTCGAGCAGCTCACTATTAGAATATCAAGTGAATGTACTCCACAAGCTTTCATTCAACAATTCTCATCGACAAGGACTCTGAGAACAAGGTTCAACAATCTCATTTGCAGCCCATTTTTATGTGGTGGTGTGTCTAGAAGAGAATATCAAATAAAATGGTAATCTCATGCAACTATGCTGGAAATAACAACTGAGAACCAAATAATATTTTATCAGACAAAGTAAAAAAATCATAACAAAAACAAAGAATTGGACAGATTTCTCATGGATGATCGAATATGGCTCTAGGACTCACTATATCATGCCAATAAAATCCACTGTTGCCAAAGGCCTACAAGGATAATATCGTGATGGCCATCTAATACATAATCATAAAATTTTCAGGAAATGATGAATCAATTTTCATGTTTAACAACTAAGTAATAGACAACAGAGACATGATATATAATCTGAAAACTGTTTCGTAGTTTTCATATCAAACATTTCAACCTGTTTCGTAATTCTACAAGAAGTTTCACAAGGCTCAAACAAGTTTGGCAGTATAATGACAACTAATTTGTTCTTATAACTTGGTGGGAATGGAATTTGAAACCATCATTGTGCAAATTTCCTGAATCTCTAGGGGCCAAGGCATTTTATATGTAATTGAATTCAGAAAGGTATGGAATTTAAGAATTGAAATGGGCAGTGGTCGGAATGTGTAAAGTGAACAAAGTTGGGAAATGGGCGGAAAAGTGAACAAAGATGGAGTTACTTTGATTACTGGATGATGATCAATTACAAAAGCCCGTCATTGCTAACATAAGTTAAAGGTCAACCAATGCAGGTTCAGAGATGGAAAATTCGTAATTCTTTGTCGTGTTCATTGAGCTTGAGACCAAAAGAACATCAGTTTACATAATATGCAGCAGGTGCAACTCACTTAGTCATCTTGTCCCTAGGGTGTGGTATTCAAGAGTTGTAGACAGGCAAGCCCTCAAATAACAAAATAAGAATCATATCCTAGCTTACATTTCATTGCAAGGAAAAAAATAAGGGGAATAAGAATACATACCAATGTACTCAGTGGAAGCCTCTTTCATGAATCACAGAATATTGATTTGTAATTTGAAAAATATAAAAGTATGGGGTTCTTTCTGGCAGTGGATGTTCTTCCTGAATAGAAGGTTTGGGGAAGAAGCTAATGTTTGTCCTAAGGTTGTTAGCAGGGATATTTTCGACTGAACAAAGTCACTCTACCATAGGAAAGTAACTTACCCACCTCTGAGGTGAGTAAGATTTTCCCAAGTAAATGGCCAAAATACTTACCCAAGGGAATTTGTATTTCCAATGGGCCTTACATGTATTTGTAAAAGAACATGGGAAAGTTGGTAAACTTTCCATTGACCAACTTTCCCACCCCAAGATAGTGGTAAACGAACAGAGCCTAAGATTAATCTGATTTTATTTAAGGTAAATTGCTGAAACCTCTCCTGAACTTTCTGACATAGTTGCAAGTAGACCCCTCAGGTAGAATCTCCTAAAAAAGAGGCATGAAAATATCCAAAATACCCATGCAATTATTTTTAACAAATTTTTTTTTCAAATTTTCTCTTCATATGATATATTGCCCCAAACCCTTCCAATCTCTTTTCTGAAATTGGTTATTTTTCAAATTTGCCTTTCATATCAATCACTCAAAGGCATAGCTGCAACTTTAAATTCTCTTTGTTTTTATTATTCATAAAGTTTTTTTTTTTTTTTTTGTAGAAACTAGATTCAATAATAATTGTGTGGGTATTTTGGACATTTTCATGCCTCTTTTATGGAAGATTCTATCAAAGGGACTTACAACTGTACAAGAAAGTTTATGGGAGGTGACTTCAATTACAAAAAGGGAGGTTTCAAGAACAATAAGAAACTTTAGGAAGGTTTTAGAAATTTACCTTTTTATTTTTTATAGGCTCAATAGTTTGGAAGGAATACAAATATAAAATGTAGAGTGAAGAAATGTTTGGTATTACTAGTAATTAAGCACATGCATTGCATGTGAAAAATTGTTTTCATATTAATTACTTGAATTTTAGATAATATCATAATTAAAATTAAAATTGAAAATTAACAAAGTAACAATATGATTGAAAATAAACTCAAATGCTTATAATAAATGCGCACGTGCATTGCATGTGAAAATTTTAAATTACAATAACAATTATTATTATTATTATTATTATTATTATTATTATTATTATTATTATTATTATTATTATTATTATTATTATTATTATTATTATTATTATTATTATTATCTTTTTTTTATATTCCATTAATTTTTGCTATAAATAAAAATAAATTTTATTTAATATCTTTTTTTTAATTATTTTTATTTATTATGATGAATATATAGCATTATAAATGTTCCCAAATATGATAGAATTATTACTTGTGTTCTATCTTTTTTAAATATTTATTATTCAACTATGACATCATGAGTTTCTTTGAAAAGTTGGATCATTGACCCACCATCTAGATAAGAAAATAGCTTTACTTTTGGCTTTGTTTTAAATTATATATCATCTACATTATATAAATATTTTTTTGTTTATTATACTTAGTTTTTATTTGACATAATTAATATATAACTTTTTATATATTCTTTTGATTATTTGTATTTTTTATTTTTTAAAGATTTATTATTTAACTATCATATCATCAGTTAATCCATTTGACCCAAAACCACTAACCCACAACACAAAAACGAAAATATTTTGATTTCTAGGGTGACACTAAATTTTATATTACATTTCCATCATTGATAATGAATATATAATATTAGAGATGTAACTAATATTTATTTTTATGAATATGTGACATTAGATATGTGCCCAATTTTTTTTCTATTTTTTGTTATTATTTATATTTTCTATTTATACAAATTTTATTATTTGACTATGACATCATTTCATTTATAGGTTGATTTTAACTTTGGCATTCCATTTTCATCATTAATAAAATTACTTTACATTTCATATGTATTTTTATTTAGTATAATGAATATGCAGTGTTAGAGATATGTCAAATTCTTCTTATCTTTTGTATTATATATTTTAATTTTTTATTATTAAATATGACATTATTTATTAACCCATTTGACCCAAAATGGTTGAATTTCTTACCCACCATTGGAAGGAAAGAAAATAATTTTATTTTCAAATTATTTTTTAAAATATTTATTTTTATAATATTAAAATTAATTTGATGAATTTAATGAGAGAATATACCTTAATATGAGATTTAATGAGAGATAATAGGAAAGTAGTTTTATTTCTAATTGGTTTTAAATTTTACGTTCCATTTCCATCATTAATAAAAACATTTTTTATACTTATTATTGTTTAATGTCGAATATATGATGTTAAAAATGTTCCCAATTTTTTTAATTTTTATATTTTTGCATTTTATCTATTTTAAATTTTATTATTTAATTGCGACAACATGAATCGGCCTATTTGACCCGAAATGGTTTAATTTCTTACCACTGTTTAGTTGAAGACACTATTTTTTTTAGGTAGACTTTTAAAATATATTTTATGTTATTGAAATTATTAATTTATTATGTATGGATTTAATTAATAGAATTTAATGATGAGAAGAAATAAAGATGCCTTAAATATATGATTCAATGAAGTTGAATGCAAATTAATACCTTAAGTGTTGGATTTAATGAAAGGAAATTGAATGCATTAAATATCTTATAATTGTCTCTTTTCAACTCATTTAATATTAATAATTGATTGCCCTTTTGCCCTCATTTTTTATCAATAAATTTAAATAGAAAATGGCAAATTTTATCCTCAAAAAATTACAGAAATATTAGTGAGACTATTCTTGCTTTTTAAAGTAGTATTGGTATAGATTTTGTATGTATTACATTTTTGTATTTACGCTCTTTCCAAACCAAGCAATAAGAAATTAATTCAGATTTAATTTATAATAGATGGACCTATTCCATTAAAGATGGAACCCATTTGAGAGTAGATTTAATTAATCCACTTTCTAGATACTCTTTCTTGAGAAGATAGATAGTTATTTATCTAGATAAAAAGCTTTGTAGCAAGAGTACTATCTTATAATGAAGACATTAAAATTATAACTATGCCCTTGTTATGAACGTACACATTGGACATTATTGTTTTCTCTTTAGATTGTCCAAGTATGGCATTTTGAGGTTTAAGTTTGTACCCAACTTGGTCTGTGTTGTTCACTTATCACCTTTTTTATTGTAGAGAAAAGATCTTCAAATAGAACAACCTTTTTAGGGATAATTCAATAAATCTCTGTCCTAATAAAGTTTTTCATTGGCAAAAATGGGTAGGGCGGTCAACAGGTCAAATTTGGATCAAATCTCGGTAGAACAAGTTCCGAACCAATTATTAATCGGGACAAAACGTTTATAATATAATAACTGAAATTTTAAATTTTGATAATAAGCCTTAATAAAAATGATAGAAAAATAATGAATTCTTTATATGTTAATAAATTAAACATTTTTTACTAATATTATCTTATTTATTATCTATCAAATTTACTACTTCAAATATAAAACATGATAAAAATTATAAAAAATAATATATATATATATATATATATAAAATAAAATAATCGGTTCCAGGTCTAAATCTATTCAGAACAAACAAGAACAGGAGCTGACCCAATTACAAAAAAAAAAAAAAAAAAAAAAAAAAATCATCGAACCAGAACCGTTATAATCAATTCGATCAGTTCTGACCCAATGATAGTCCTGAAAATGGGATTTTAAAACTTTAAAACATTATTACTACATCAACATTTTCCATCAAGAAAATTAATAGAAGAGGTGTATTCGCATATTTAATTTATTGGAAATATGGAGAGCTTTGCCAAGGTCAAGATGCAAGGAAGATTTAGTTTTAATTTTAAATTGCAAAAATACTGCTCTTAGCTTTAAAATAGACATGATACCCCACTTAGATGTCACACCAACTTGATGCACCAAGAGAATGAAGAAGGGAAATCACGAGACAGTTTGAAGATGAAGAACAAGGGAATTGTGAATCCGCAGAATCAATAGGACTTGCAAAATTGTAGCCTCAAGCAAACTTGTAGGATTGTAGCTAAGAGCCGATCCATCGCGGGGTAGAGATTTGCCATCAACAAAACACTTCCAACATGCCGCTACAGCCACACATTGGGAACATTTCCTTTTTCATTGTTCGAATATTGTTGGAACCATGTCTTGGTAGTTGATCCGAACTTGTAGCCTGAAAGGGACTCTTAGTATACACAGGGACCAAATACAGACACCACTCTTCACACCAACCTTACAGCATGTATTAGTTGTACGTCAGTTATATCTCGTGCCTTTTTATTCATGGAAAAATGTTCCCAATATATGGTTGGATGTGAAAGTTGGTGTGAGGAGAAATTGAAACTCGAGTGATGGCAAGCCAGGACTTAGTTGTTGGTCATTGGAGCTCGTTCTTCTTTGATCTAACCTTCAAAGTTCAAAGTAGATTGGCTCGAACTAGGAGAATTCCATCCACTTAACAATTTAAACTCAAGCAAACAGCTTTAATCTTCTCTATTGATATAGAAGATTGGCTCAAAACTTTTCCAAGTAACAGTTCAAATGAATCTGGCCCTCATTGGGTCAAGGTTCACTTAGAATTTCAAACTTCAAAGCGTATCAAACCAAAAACCCTAAATTTGAGCACTTTTAAATTCAAATTAATTGGTTAATCTTATAAATTCAAGCTTAATGGCTATAATTGTCGAGACAAGAAAAACGCATGCAATGGACTGAGTAATTGCGGAGAGTGCTCGCTCACAATGGGGATATATATATATATATATTCAAAATATTCAAAATGTCAAAAAACCCCCAGTCTATATATCAATGCCCGCCCCTAAATTGACATCAATTCTGAGTTGGCACCCACCTCAACTATTCTTTGGGCCTAGAAATTCTGACCCTGGGCTGAACCGTCATTCTCCCGTGAATGAAGACTGGTGTGGATTTGCCATCCTATGAAAGACTATCATGAAAGTGCTCTTTAGTTTCCTCAAAAGAGAGATGGGGGGCAGAATACATTTCTAGAAGGATAAGTGGTTAGATGATATAACTCTGGATGGAAGTTTTCCTCTTTTATTTTAGTGGCTGAAAACAAAGAGGCAACAATAGCCGAATCCTTCAAGCTGATTAGAGGAGTAGTTTGGAACCCCAGATTCTTTAGAGCTTTTCAGGAAACTGCCTCAACATTCTTTTAATCCTCAGTCAAGTGATCAATGGACCTGGAAATGGAGGGCTAATGGGAAGTTTTCGGTTAATCCTTTGTGGATGGTTTAACAGTTAGAAGGGAGTCAGGTTTTCCATCTAATCAAGTTTGGATTCCCTCCCAAGTCAATTTCTTAGTTTGGGCTTTAGCTTGGGGGAAAATGTCTAACAAGAAGCAACATGGTAAGAAGAGGAATATACTTAGAAGTTTCTGAGCTGTGGGATCTATGGGCACGAGGAGGAATCCATTGACCGACCATCTATGCATTCATTGCAGTGGGCATTAGTTGGGTGAAGCCAGGCATGGTTTTCAAAACCGGACCGGACCGGACAGTTGGACCAAAAAAACCGGTTCGGTCACCGGGCACTGTTACAAAGCTGGTATCTCCTGGGCTTATCTAAAAGAGGCAAACTCATTGGGAGGACTATTCCAGCAGCAGTGATTAGCACCATTTGGTCAGAAAGGAATAACTGAGTCTAGAAAACAATTTATCAACATTTTATTGTTGCTAGGTTAGCTTCTTGGTTATCAGTCCTGCCTGAGTTTAGTAATCAGAACATGTTTTTGATTCTAAATTCAGTTAGTCTATGGGACACTTAAAGCTGTATCTTCTGGGGAGGATTGTCCTGGTACCTCCCCCATTGTACGTTTTATTTTAGGAATAAATTACCTTCCCTTTTTCAAAAAAAATGCCCTCAAGGTTTGTATTTGGCAAATTTGATCAATTTTTTAAATATTGATATGTTATTTTATTTATATTTTATCAAAAATTATAATTATTTCTTTTAGTTCACAAATTGGTGGATCCCACGATCAAGTGTCATGAGTGAACGTGTGAATGGAGTTGCCATTCTCACCTACACCTACAGTAGACATGCTCTCATATGTACTTAGTACAAAATATTTGAGGAATTTTTTTTTTCATTTGGTATTATGAGTTATCTTCGAGTTTAGAACTTTAGATTGCTTTGTTTCGTTTAAAGCCGACCAAATAATTAGATTTTCTCAAATTTTGGAGTATTATAACAAATATATTTTAAATTTTTCTTTTTATTCCAACTTGCACAATGTTTATAAAGCAAGGTTCCAGGTTTTGATGCATCAGTTTTAAGGGTCACCAAAACAGGAAACAGTGGAGCTTGGCTTTTTTAGGGTCACACCGTACATATAATGCATTATGTATGTCACTCGGCACCAAAGTTCGAAATTTCGATACATATTTTTTTTATGGAACAAAAGGCGAGTAATACAAGCCTCAGTGTACTTCTTCCCCTTACATTCGCATCACAAACAAAATTAAAATCATGTCTTAAATTCATTACTATCCTCTCGATTATTAAGAACTTTATGAGCTAACCAATCAGCCAATTGATTCACTGCCCGATACGCAGTATGCTTAAATCTGATATTTAGGTTAAAAAACTCAATAAGGTTTTGACATTCCCTAATGATACTAGCTAATCTCCACAAGGGTGAGACTTGACCATTGAGACAATCTATAACCAGTTTATTGTCTCCTTCGATGGTGATTTGTTGGTCCCTGAAATTAATCGCGATGTTGATAGCCTCCCATGCAGCCCACACTTCCGCAAGGTTGATCGTCGTGATACCAATCCTGATGGTTCCTAGCAACACACCCAATGGCACAATTGCCATTAATCAAACAGGAAGCATCAAAGTTGATTTTGATGCAATCAGTTTTGGGCCTATACCACTTAACAAGATTTAAACTTTTACCGTTAGTGATACCCACGCAAGAAGAAACTTCTTTAATTTCATTCCAGTAAGCAAAAGCTTTGCCAATGATATTCTCTGCATTATTGAAACCTCTATTAAAACATTTATTATTTCTATTCTTCCATATGAACCAAGAAACACTTGCAATTTTTTCTCCAATGAAATTATCCCTAGAATAACCATTTGGCTTGTTTAGTAAAGATCACCACTGCCTAACCGACGAGAAAGAGCTCACAGGAATCGAAAATTCCTCATCTAATCTGCTCCAGATTTGTTTAGAGCTTTCACATTTAATAAACAAGTGGTCAAAATCCCCTACCTCCCCACAAAAGACACAAGCTGGATCAATCCCAAGACCCCCAACTATAAGATTATTTTTTGTGAGAAGTCTATTATTTAATAAAAGATAAAAAAATTTAATTTTTGGGGAGAGAATGAGTTTCCAAAAATTTATTTGATAGTTGGTTGTAAGACACTCACCCAAGGTTCAAAATATCGATACGCCGGTATAGGCATATCAGACGAATCAATACTCCTTTTGGTGGATTTTTTTTTGCCAACAGGTTCAAGGGAGCCAGTTTAGGTCTTCGCCACACCCTGAACCAGTCAGACCACCAATACACCTACTGTAGGGGCATATCGGTGGGGTGCTGGAACGATACGTATGGGGAATCAAACCATATTAGGAGCTTACCTAGTTCAGGGTAAACAGGCCTTAAACCGACCCCTCTGAAGCAGGTTGAAAAGAAAAAACTAAAAAAAATGAGGGAGCAACAAACGATAGTCCAATACGCCCCTCCTTGCACCGCACAAATTCCATCAAATATCAAAACCTAGATCATTTCAACTCTCCCTGATATTTGCATTTTGCATGAATGATTGAATCTTACCATTGGTTTCATTCCGTAACAAAGTTAAATGAAAAAGCTGTTCTTCCTTTTATTCCTCTTTTCAGCTTTCAGTGTTACTATTGACTACATAGTTTTAAGAAGAATCAATGGGGTTCAACCGTTCAAGGACAAGAACAGTGAACCTACACTTTTAACAAGGAGATCAAGAAATTAAACTTTTAACAACGCCACAAGTTGACAGAATCCCAAACTTGGGACCCAAGTTCGAAATTCAATCCCTTTGTTGTTGTTTTTTCACTTTTTTCAGCTTCAGTTTATTATGAGCTGCATACTTTTTTCATTAATTGATAGAGAAGAACAATGGTTCAAGGACAGAAGTGAAATAAAACTTCAACAATGCCACAAGTTGACAGAACCCCCCAAACTTGGGCCTCGAGTTCGAAATTCAATCCCTTAAGGCTCCATCAGGGTACCGTAAAACTATAGCAACATAGATAGCTATTAGCAACTCCAATTATGACTAGCACCGGCAACCAGTTTCATATCCTACTATGGTACAAAATATGTGGCAACTTCCATTCCACTCGTAAAGTAGCCATTAATAGGAAAGCATGAAACGAATGATCCCTTGTCATTGCAGACATCTAACATTCTCGGGAAGCTGAGCGTTGTTCCTACAAACTCCGGTAGTCTATCACAGTGACCTCATCTTCTGGGGCATCCAAGTCCTGATAACTGCATCCAATTGAATGCAAATGTCAGTCACACATTGTAAAGTGAAGTTTGAATCTAGCATAATGCTAACATGTAATGTATGAGAGCATGGCCAATCGAGAGGTTCATTTGGCATTAGTTCGTATTTTTTTGCCAAAACTAACGGTGATTATTGAACCTCCAACACTGGTCGCAGCAGATACAAACTCTACCAATGCAAGTGGCAGACAAAAAACTTTACTTGTTACAAATATGTATAAAAGCAAATGCATATGTCACCAACATGAAAGAAGCCCTTGCATGTGTGTTTCAACGACCACCATATAGAACTTATTTACCCAACAACAACAACAACAAAAATTGTCATATACCCATGAAACTTCATAAACAAAGTAAGAAATTATGACCAAACATCCATAAGCAATATAACACTAGATGTTTTGCTATATGCCAAGACAAGAATGAATCATGACCAAAAATCTCAAACTTTTTAAAAGCTACAGTTAGGCCCAACCTAGCTGTTACATTTAAGTCTGGATAGTATAGACTCTGATCTTTTTAACACAACAAGCAAGGCAATAAATGAGGTTTCCATGCCTAGGTATGTGATGGAGATCATCCCTTTAAACATAGCTATATCAGATGCTTCTAGGAGTGGGGCAAATGGTTTACAAAACCAATGTACTGTAAATGTCCTAGCCAAAAGTTATAGTGTGAAGGATAGACAGATCCTAAGGCTGCGTTTGGAAACGATGCACATAAGTGTGAATTTCATTCAATGCAGCAAGGGGATGAGAAATCAAGTTGGGACGTAAAATGGGAGGACGGCAAAATTTGCAATGTAGTTGTGGCAATTGAAAGGAAGAAGCTGGAAAGTGCTACCAAATAGAGTGGAAAGTAGGATGAGGGTAGAGCTTCACCAAAGAGAAAACCTAGGGCAAAGAGGAAAAGTTTGTCTGTATGTGATGTGTCTAGAAGGGGGTGAGGCTTGCTGAAACTTGAAAGTCAACAGAAAGTCAGTTTGATTTGGTTACTAGTTTTGGCAGCTTCCTATTTTTTTTGGTAATAAAAGAAAATTTTATTAAAATAAAAAAGAGAGTACAGAGGAAGGTGACCAGCAGGCACCTGAGAAAAAAGAACTACATCTCCAAAAAGGCCAAGACCACCCACCAAAACTCAAAACAACCCACCATATGACAAAAAAACCAAACCCAAAAAACACCACCACTAAGCAAAAGCAAGACATAAAATTGTACAACAATAGAACAAAAAAGGTCCCTCTCTCCATAAGCTTAATTAGAGACCTTTTTGCTTCTGTTAAAAGCTTCTTTGACTTTCTCACCTTCTTTGCATGACCGATTCCAAACCCCCTTTCAGTCTTGCAAACACTTTTTAGACATGGACTATTTGATGAGTTCTCCCTCTGTTGAATCTTCTAATAGCATTAGGTTTCTTCTTCAAGACCCTCAGTGCCTTTTGACCATCATTAATTATTTATTTCATTACAGTTCCAACACCACATTTCTCTCAAAAAACGGATCGCCTGCCAGCTCTCCTCTCCTCTACAACCCACTCCATCTCCTTTAATCAGATCTAACTTTTTTTTATCAAACTGTGATCTTGAGTTGGCATCATTCTCTTCGGCACCCAAGTGAAGATCTCATTTATTCTGCAAAGGTATTGGATGTCTTTCTTGCAAATCTTTAGACATTTTCTTAGCAAAATCCTCCCCTCCAAGCATATTTGTCAAGGCAACACCTAAGCGGGCGCCTAGGTGTGTAGGCACTTTTTGGGTCTCGCCTCGCCCAAATGCCATATGATATATATTATATATAACCTATTGTAAGCTTTGTATATTTAATAATTTTTTATATTCTAAGTATATAATATAAATATAGACTTGATGCATTGAATCATTATTTTTATTTATTTCATAAGATAATAAGTTTTTTATTAATTTCTTATCTCATCAAGGACCTCAAGGTTTCTGATAAATAATATTTGAAGATGAATTTGAGAGGTATGATAGAAGGTATGCTTTTCGTTCTTCTTTCTGGAGAAAAAACATCTTCATTTTTCGTTTTGGAACAAACAGGGGCTACGCCAATTTTCTTTTTATTTTTCTGAACAAAAATAGAGGTTCCGCCCCTCCTCCTTTCTCTTCCACTTCTTTGTGGAACAAAAATATCAGTGGACTAGAACACTTTTTCTTTTTCTTAAAACAAAAACACTCCTTCTGGAACAAAAAAACAGGGATCTGCCCCTTTGTTTTCTTTTTCTGGAAAAAAAGATTCATCTTCATCGTTTTTTGAACTAAAACAGGGGTGTCTTGTCCATGATTTGTGAGGTTTTTATTTCATGTTTTCTTTCTTCTAATACAAGAAAATAGGGGCTCTTTCATCTGTTACTTCTATTGCAATGGAGAAAATAGGGGTGCATCCCCCTTTTTTCTTTTTCTTTTTTTGACATTAAGTGATGCCTAGGCGACCAGGCGACAAAGCGTTCTCCTGTCGCCTAGGTTCGCCTTGGTGCCTTGAAAACTATGCCTCCAAGAATAAGTAGCCTCAATGCTTTACTTACTTCCACTTTGGTTTCCACCACCTTTTCCAGATTGACTGTCACCACAATTCTCTCCCCTCTCTCTCTTAAACTCCCCACTTTCTTCCCATTCCATTTTTTATGTGCTACTGGAGTTTCAGGAGTTTTCTGGGCTATAGGTTGGTTGCAATGGCATTTCATCTGAACTGTTCACCTAAAAAAGTTTGGATAATGGTCCAATATCGCTCAAGTGATAGATTGACTGACCAAGAGGGTGTTTGGTGTCATTGTTGTTTCTACCTGAAATGTTTTGTGTTAATCAATACAAATTGGTGAGAGATATGAGTTGTCCATCACATATTACAGTTACTTCAGCTAAACCAATTAAACTTCACCCCCCCTCCCCCCGGAACAAGAAGCATCAATTTAGTATTTCTATAAACAGCCTCCTACAACAGCATTTTTAAGGTATGCCTGTTTAACTATAAACAGCCACAAAAAACTTGAATGCTAATTTGTATTGCTCAATCCAAAACATTTCAGGTAGGAACAACAATGGTTCCAAACACCCTCCAAGTCATCCAATTATAATGGGGTCCACCAATAAGTCTACACTATGGATGACCAAGAAGTGGAAACAACTAGGAACTAAGAAAACGATGCCCAGAGTCTAACTCATTTAAGAAATAATAAAGTACTAATTTCATAAAATTAACAATGGCATTATCGACTTAAAAAAAAACAGTATAAAATAATAAAACATTGATGGTAGTTGTGGTGGTGATGACACACAAATCAAGAACAGAACTATCCGGTAACACCAAGTTAAAATAATATTTTTATTAACATGTAAATGTAATAGACATGATCAATTACCTTCGTATGCGTCGAGGATCTTGTCGAAAAGCCGGAGAAACAGCAAGTAACGGGCCTGGACCACCAATTTGAGGGCCAGGCCGCCCTTTCCTACCACTGCCTTCATAAGGAGATGCCCCCCCCTGCTCTCTCAACATCCGCATAGCAACTTCAGGTGGGGCTGGAACAAAAGGTCCTAGAGGGCTGGCAATAATTTCCCAAACATGGTAAGGTTTAAAAGAAATGGTGAACAAGATATGAGATGAATAACTACACTCCATAAACAGAAACAAATAGAAACCAAAAAGCAAACCTACCCAGCACCCGGAACAGGCATTAATACTGGAGGAGGAGGGGGCATATCTGAGGGAAATGGTGGTGCAGTACGCATGCCTTGTGCACCAAAGGTATCAAACATTGGCTCATCAGGGTTTCCCCCTTCCATTCCACCAGTAGACTGGAAATCACGAGATGGTGAATTTTCAGATCTATCATATCTTTCATCATCACCTCTGTCTTCCCTGTCATGCTCCCTCCGGCTTCCCCGATCATCTCTGAATCGGTTATCTGAACCAGTTCTACGCCTCTGCGGCTTGTCCTTCTACCACAACAGGAATTGGATTGTCAGTTAAGGCAAATGAAAAATGTCATGACATCTTCTAGCTGAATCTAACAAAATAATAGTGATACAAGAACAGAAACCAATAATATAAAGCATAGATACATGACAGCAAAGGCAAATCAAAGGAGCCAACAAATAATCACCACCAATTCAGAATAAGTTGGTTGTCTTGGGACTGCATTGGCCTGTCCTAGACAAAGATTTAACTGCCACCCTTGAAAAACATTCGACAAAGAAGTGTAAACTGCAATTATTGAGATGGATGCTTATAAAGCACCAAGTCCATATGGTTTCACAATTGCCTACTTTCAAAAATGTTTGAATATTATGAAATCCGGACTAGTGGGAGATTTTAAGGAATTTCATGAGAGGGGTATCGTAGTTATTAGAGCCAATGCTATTTTATATCACTTATTCCCAAGTTCCCACTTGCTTCTTGACCCCAGGATTTTATACCCATCAGCCTAATAAAGTCTATAAATTATAGCAAATGTCTTACCACTAAGATTGAAGCATGTGCTACCCCTCTCATGAAATTCCTTAGTTATTGGAGGAGTGCCGTAGTTATTGGAGACAATTGTACTTTTATATCACTTAACATAAAAGGATTGATTTGGAAAGGATTGATTTGGCCTATTTTCCAAATCAATCCTTGTATTGGCTCTCAAAGAGAGCCAATGCTTCTTTTATATCACTTAACATTCCAACTTATGATCTTCATTATCTTGTATTTTAAAGGATCCCTTAAATACCAATCTATCTCAACTCTCAAGTCCCTTCTGCCTTCTACTTCTCCATTTCTGTCACAAGTAGCATTGGAGGTTTTCAACTTCAGTTTTCCTCTTTATACTACTTTTGACTCCCCCTTTTTGGCTTCCAGGCATAACTCTAGCTTTCTTTGGACTCTTATTTCCTTTGGAATTATCCATATTCTCAGGTTGCAATCCTAATTTCATTTAAACTTCCTTAATTGCTCCTCAGTTCAAATTCCAACTTGATCTGGATTATTTTCTGGTTCCTCATTACCAACTCCCAATCCCCCAAACTTTTCCCCATCTTCATCTCCCAACACCAACACCCCAAATCTTTCCATCACTACTCAAGATGTATTCCCCATATTCTTCTACTTTGGTTGGCCTTGTTTATGTCCCCACTAAAGCAAACTAAGCATGATCTTGTTCAGCCATTTTCTTGTTAATAAAATAAGGCTTTTAGTTACCAACCAAAAAAGAAATAATAAGTATACAAAGATAATCACAATGAAATAGCATCATAAACAACCTTCAATCATAATCAGCAACATTTTCTTGCAGATCATACACATAGAATAAGACCTCTTTGTTGTCAATTATAAACAAGAAGAGAGACATACACAAGCAATAAGAATAGATCTGACAAACACAAAAAAAAAGGAAATTCCAATGAGAAAATCAAAGGATAGAGCACAATCTCCTTCATGAACAACAGCTAGCACAATCTCCTTTCTGAACATACATACCTTCTAACAAGATTAAATGAATCATGAGTATCTTGGTTTCAGTTTATATTAACCATCCAAAAGCGCAAAATAGCAAGGGATTAAAGAAATCAAACCATAAAAGATCACTCTAAAGAAAGGCCAGCATGGGGAAAGAACGAGAACAAAAAGGAGCATTAGGACATTGATCGCATGCCCCAAATTTTACATTATATACTGTTCCATTTTGGGAATCAAAGAGATTCAGCTCAAGAGTTCAAGAAAAAAACTAGAGTCTAAAGATAAATCGCACATCCAAAAGTATAGGTTATCACATGTATTTAATGTGTGTGTGCATGCATGCATTATAGGTACAAAGAACCATACCGGAAGAGGTTGCTGCATGACAGGTGTCCCACCAGGTGCATCGGGATCACTGCAAAAAGTAATAATATATTAACCATTGTATCATAGAAATGACCATATGCACAGACATTGATAAAAAGAAAAAGAAAAGCTGTTAAGCCCTTACTTCATGTAATTTTGGAAATATAAATCTTCACGCACTTTTGAAGTTAGCTCCATAACCAGGTCTGGATGTTTCAACCTCAGATGCTTATGAACAAATTCAGCAGCATGGAAGAGCTTTGTGCAACCCTTGGCTCCACAACCATACTTCCACCCATACTTTTCATCTCTTATCTTCCTGACATATGGATCTAAAGCTTCAACAGCAGCTGCATCAATCTTCTCCTTGGCAGTCATTATTTCCAAAGGATCTTGACTCCTCAATCTCCCTTGCCAAAATGAGTCAAGTTTCTTCTCCCAATCAGATGCATTTGTATTTGTTTCATCATAGCTCTTGCCCTCTGCCCTCACATGCCGAAGACCCTTGGCATCATTTGTCTCAATCATGCCATAGTAATCCACACCATGGATTCGCCAGAGGTAAGTAATAAGTGTGTCTAATAACTCAATCCCCTCAAGGCCCTTTACAGAGGTTAAACCCCGCACAATTATAATTGGCCCTCCATGGGATTTCTCACCATCCATTTTATCATGATCACTGCTTCCAAGAATGTTTTCCTCAATCCCTTTTTCTGTGTCAAGCTTACGAACAAGAGCCTGTGCTTGTTCAATATCAACTTGAATTCGTCTAGGTTCAGAACTGATTGGGTGAGCCTTAGGAGCAGCTGAAAGAAGATCATTTTCTTTAACCGGTCCCCTACCATGTCTTCTTCTTTTGCCACCACCATCTGCTTCATCTTCAGAGTTGGGATCACTAGCTTGACCTGATTTGTTTGATGATAAGGCATTGATGCCAGGTCCTCTGAATATTTTATTAAAAACAAGGAAATGGAGTCAACAGAATGACTTGGATGCTTAACCAAAGCAAGGAAAAAACAAGGACCAAACTTACAGGTCCAATGTTCCACTTTGTAGGTCTAGCAAAAAGTCCTTTGAAATTTTTCGAGCATTTTCATTCCTCCTATAAAGAAAATGTAACAGAAACAAAACAAGAAAATTTAATTCGACTACATACATATGTATGTATACAAGAAAGAATTGGTTCTCCATAAAATTTTTATTCATAACTAGCAGTACTTGGTATTTCAAAACAGGAAACAGCTTAGGAACTCAAAAAATTTCATTTACTGGCTCAAGAACTTTTACCATTTTAGGCTCATTGTCAGTTATTATATTAAACACAAAATAAGTAGAGCAAACCTTTCAATGACTGACAGCAAATTTGTTGGATGATACTTGTCTCTCAGCCTATGTCCATAAGAAAATCCAATTAGGAAGATGGAAATTAGGAAAGACATGGAGGAAAATACAAAATGGAACTGTTAAACTAACAATACCATTCCTCATCTTTATGTGCATCAAAAAATGTACGCTTCTGGGTCGAAATATACTCTGATCTATACTCTTGATACCTATATTATGAAAGACATATCAGCAGAACATGTTAACATATTAGTCATGTCCAACTATAGCATTCAGGAATCAGTACTCCTTTGACAATATTAGGTACCTGCGTTCAGCTTCAGCTGGTAGTATATCATCTTCAAGCTCTTGAATGAATTGCTTATAAGTCATCAAGCCTTCTCTGAAACAATTTACACCATGTAATATTACAATAGTGTTATGGGAAAATAACTCTAGGAAAGCAAGTACCATGGAATAAATGAAATGAAGAAAGAACAAGATGAAAAGAAAATAGCAAAATACGAAAAGGGTGGGAAAAGATATCCTTAAAAGGAATATACTAAAAGGGCAAGTTAATGCCCTGAAAATAATTGAACATTTTTGGTTTCTACTGCAGAAAATGTCACCATGTGAAGAGAAAATCAAAAGAGGTACTCTGAAGCAAAAGAAGTAGGTAAAAAGAGGTGTCTAAATAGTTGGATTTTTTTCTTAAAGTAAATTATGATGTTATACAAATTCCATATAATCTTTAAGAGTTTAAGTAGGATGTAGGAGAAATGTACTATAGCTTCTTTCTGATTATATCATTCGCCCTTACTATTTTCTACACATTCAAATTTCCCCCTGCCAGTCTGCCCTGGTACACCACACGGTAGGCTTTCCCATGTGACCCCTTGCCCAAGCTTAAGAGACTGAATACTATTTGCTGCTGTAGACATCCACCAAAAATAGCAGTATAGGCTGATGGGCCAATGTGCTGCTCTTACCAAAAACCTTAAGGTCCAAGGCATTTCTTCCCTAGATCAAATCTAGTTTATGACAACTTGAAAGTCCACTTCTACTAATTCAGGACTTCAAGTATTATTAAGTATTAATTGAAATCAAACAAATTAGTGTACACTACAACTCCCACAGAAAATTTGGGTAAATGGCGGAAAAGAAGGGTATAACCAAAAAGGAAACACGCTCAAAGGAGGAAATAAAAATATAGGCATTGACAAAAACTAACCCTTTTATATATCTATACTACTTTAAAAAGTACGAATAGGCTCAAGAATAATTAGTTATTGATATTAAATAAGTTGAAAAGATTTAATGTTAAGATAATCAATGAATTCAATTATCTCTCATTAAATACAACATTTAAGGCATTAATTTACATTCACCTTCATTGAATCATATATTTAAGGCTTCTTTGTTTCTTCTCATCATTAAATTCTAAAATTAAATACATACATTATAAATTAATAATTTCAATAACATTAAACTTATACTTTTAAAATCTACCTGGAAAAAGTGGTGTATTCATCTATGTGGTGGTAAGAAATTAAACCATTTGGGTCAGATGGGCCAATCCATGTTGCCACAATTAAACAAAAAAAATCCAAAATATATAAAATGCAAAAAAGTATGGAAATTAAAAAATGGGAATGTTTTTAGCATCATATATTTGACATATTAAACAATAATAAAAATGATAAACAATGTTTTAAAAACCGACACAGAGGCCAACCCGCTTTTGCCTTCAGGTCATAGGTCACCAGTTCAACTGTCAATGTCAAACGAGCCAAACCGCTCTGTGTCAACACCATGTGTGTGTGTAAAAATACATATTTTATCTATAAATAGTATATTTATGATTTACATATATCATAGTTATGCTTTACTTATATTACATATAATATATGTATTATGTTATATTTATTTATGCTTTTTAATTCCGTTTTAAATTTAAATTTTTATTTCTAAAAAATATTAAAAACTACAATTTGGGGAGGCAAGGCGCATAAATGCCTTGGGACGTATAGGTCTTGAAAAGTTACTCGAAATTTAATTTAAAAAAAAAAGAGAGAGAGAGAGAGATAACCCCAATCGAACATCAAAGTGCAAAGTTATGGCTTCCAAAAGTTTGCACATAATTAAGTGTGCAACATGCGACTTGGTTACTGGGTCGAACGGGTCAATGGTTGAACCACCCAAGTTGGATGGTTTTTAACCAAAAGAGGGAGTTTCAACAAAACCAAATATAGAATCAAGGCCGAGTGACAGTTCAAGCAGTTCATTTGGCCAAGTCATCAACAAATTGAAAACATTGATGGTAAATAAGAAAATGTTTTTATTAATGATGGAAATGAAATGTAATATTCAAAACCAATTGGAAGTAAAACTATTTTCCAATTATCTCTCATTAAATCTCATATCTAAGGTATATTCTCTTATTAAACCCTATATTTAAGACATATTTTTCTCGTCATTAAATTGTACTAATTAAATCCACAACATAAAATTAATTTTAATAATATAAAAATAAATATTTTGAAAAATAATTTGAAAACAAAACCATTTTCTTCTCTCGATGGTGGGTAAGCAATTCAACCATTTAGGGTCAAATCCGTTAATAAATAATGCCATAATTGAATAATAATGATAATTAAAATAAATATAATATATAATACAAAAAAAAATAAAAAGAATTGGGCAAGTCATTAATATTGTATATTCATTATAATGAACAAAAATAAGTATGAAATGTAAGAAAGTTTTTTGTAAATGATGAAAATGGAATGCCAAAATTAAAATCAACCTAACAATAAAATGATGTCATATTCAAATAATAACTTTTTTAAAAATAGAAAATACAAAGAATCACAAAAATAAATATTATACATAAGATATAATGTTATATATTTATAAAAAATAAAATATTGGATACATATATAATATTATACATTCATTATATTGAACAAAAATAAATATTATACATAAGATATAATCTTATCAATAGAAATGTAATACAAAATTTAATGTCAACCTAGAAATCAAATTATTTTTCTATTTGAGCCATGGGTTAGTGGTTTGAGTCAAATGGATTAATCGATGATATAATAGTTAAATAATAAATATTTAAAAAAATAATAAAAAAGTACAAGTAATCAAAAGAATATATAAAAAATTAGATATTATGTCAAAACAAAAAATAAGTGTGACAAGTGAAACTTATTTATATAATGTAGATGAAAATAATTGTTAAAAATAAAAACATTTTGGAGCATTTCGAATGTTATATAAGCATCATATTAAATAAAATAATTGTTAAAATAAATATTATTTTTTAAGACAGAAATGGAATACAAAATTTAGTAGTAGTAGTAGTAGTAATAATAATAATAATAATAGCTCTTATTGTAATTTAAAATTTCTACAGGTGCACATTTAGTACAAGTAATTAAGTTTATTTTGAGCCATATTGTTACTTTTATTAATTTTCAATTTCTATCCTAACTATGATATATCTAAAATTCAAGTAATTAATATGAAAAAAAATCATACGTGCAACGCACGTGCTTAATTACTAGTATAAAAAGTATATATAATATAAAGGAATTGATTTTTAAATAGTGGTTTGGTGAAATACTCCAAGTGACCCAGGAATATTCTGGTCCAAGCGCTTCCAAGAGAAACATGTACACAAATGAAAATGTAACATGGGGGAATGTTTTAACTGCATCGACAGAAGCTATGAAATGGAAAGAAAAACGAATGCCAAAGGAAGATACATATGCTATGAGATCTTTCGAGCTAATGAAAAGCAGATGGCATGTATATCTGAAAAGTGGGGTTTGAAAGGGTGGTTGACTTTACCAAAGGTGAACACATGAATTGTAGGAGATCCAGGAGGAATGGACTCTGGAACAAAAGATACCAAACTTAAAAGATAGTCCACAAAAAAGGTGGACCATCAAACACCGCCCACATCAATAGCTAATTAAGTGCTTTTGATGGTTATGGTTGAGAATGTAAGAACATAAGGTTTTGGTCCTAACAGTATATAGGTTTTTTTTTATGAATCTAACAGTATATAGGTAATTGAACAATTTTTTTCTCTCAAAAAAACAGTATTATAGGTAATTGAATAATTGGAGGTCAATTGTAGAGAAAATCATTGGTCATTTGGTGTTGCCACCAAACCTTCAAATTAAGAAGTTTAAAGCTAACAAGGTATGCTTATCCTCACTTCGAGCATAGACATTAACAGCAAAGTATCTTAGTTCAAAGATAACCTAGTATATGCAAAAAAACTAGTATATGGTGACAAATCTGTTGGAGAGAAGAAACCCTTTGAACCAAATGGGATCATAATCTTTGGGTTACCATTTAATTTGCTCGAGTCATCAAGCAAATTGGCAAACTCTGTGGTAGATTTGTTGAAATAACCGATAAGACAACCTTTTGTACACTGGTGTATGCCTTTGTGCACCTGAGGTTCAGCTTTTAAAAAAAATGGGAAAGGATTGGCAAAGGGGAGAATCTCCACACAAATGATCCTCCCAAATTATAACCCAAGTTTGAGACCAGGAGTAATACTTGATCAATGTTTTAAAAGACGGAGGTGTGATGCGATGTGTTCCACTACCTAGAGGCGTGAGGCGTAGTTCAAAACGCAAGAGGCGTAAGCCTCCTTAAGAGGAGAGGGATTAAGAGGAGGATGAAGAGGAAGGAGGCATCTCATTTTTTCTTTATTTTTAATAAAAGTCTTTTATATTAAGAAGAATAAAGATGCATAACATTAGTTGAAAGGGGGGTCTTGTCGTCGCGGAGGCAAGCAAGCGAAGCAAGCAAAAAAAACAAATTGGGCTGCATCAAAAAGGAGGTGGAGATCTAGGGGGTGAAGCCTCCAACCGAAGGGGCAAGGGGAAACCACTTTCTTTCCCCTCATCTTTTCTTTCCTTTTCTCTTTTTTTCTTCTCTTTCTTTTTCTTTCCCTTCCCTTTCTTTTTCTTTCCTTTCCTTTTTCTCTTTTTTCTTTTTCTTGTCTTTTTATATGTGCATGCGCCTCATCAAAAAAGCACAAGAGGCATACACCTCAGAGGTGTCAGCGCTTCTGGCATACACCTTAGGGCGTTTTGGGAGCGCCTCGCCTAGAGGTGCCTCCAGGCGTACACCTCCCACGCTTTTTAAAACACTATACCTGATATGTTGGGAGAAAATAAGTAGTGCCATAGCTGGTTTCAAAGGACTTCAAGAGTGTTATTTCTATTTACAAATGAACTCCACCCTTTGGAGTCCATGCCAAATTTCTCAAACCCAGAAATTCTCCACCATTAGACCTAGGAACTTTTCTAACCCTAACTTCACATCCCAAGAGACCTATATAATCCCTTCAAAAAATCCCTAAGATATTGATATTACAATAGTTGCATCATATAATTCCGCACCACATTTTCAACAGCTTAACCAGGAGTAAGGTTCCTAGAGCTCCTATTGGGGTTAGCTAGTTAATTTTCTTAACACCAGTCTCCAGTTTGTATGCTCCTTAGTGCGTGCTCCTTACATATAGCCTTTATGGGTTATCCTTTGGTCCTTCCTTGGATGAATAACTCCGTGTTCTCCTTTACATTTTTTTTGAATGATGAATGAGAGTGTTCCCCTTTACTTTCCAATAAATTCCTTTTTCACTCATAAAAATCAGCGTTTTAGTAACAAAAAATGACACAAAATTCAGGATTTGAAATAAAGAATGCAAAATAATTCTAACCTAACATAGACAAATTAAATCACTAACCTTTGTGCATTCCCTGTGTTTGAAGCATCACCATAACCTCCACGACCTGAATCCCAATCTGCAAAAAATACATAATGAAGTATAGTCCGAGCTCAACTGTGACAACAAGAGGAACCTAGGTCAACAGTTCATCTACAAGTTGAAAATTGAAAACCAGTGAATAAATATGCACCTGACAGCTTAAATAGGATGCCACACCCATATTAAGCTCATTGCTTTATAAAGGTATTAGATACAAAAATGTGTGGCAACAGAGTACACATTAATTTCAAAATAAAAAACCCAGAATCTCAATAAAGGCATTTGTTTACATTTTAGGTACTAGAATAGCTTATATAGCTGAAACAAAGATATACATACTTTTTTTATAAGTAAAAGATTCTTTAAAATTTCAATAATCAGTAACGATAAGCAATTGTTACAAGCTTCCCCAATAGAGGCACAAGAAACAAAGATATAACACATGCAGATGTCACCCAGGACTGCTATTTATCGCAAAGAGAACTCTTGACTCTGAAAAGTTTTAGGATTCCAAAGTCAATAATGAAAGTGAAAAGCTTTCATAGCTTAGCCACATTTTTAAGGCGATGCATTAAAAATTTTAGCATTGCCATTGCCAAGTGACTGATTGCATGAAGTCCACAAGCTTTGTTTGAATAAATGAAGCTAAAGATAGCTTCAATCTAATCATGAAAAAGCTCACTAAGGCACCCGTTCTAGCCTTACCTAATTTTGAAGAAGTAATTGAAGTAAATGTAATGCATCTCACATAGGAATTGGGGCTATCTTAAGTCAAAATGGATACCCAATAGCTTTCTTCATTGAGAAGCCGTATGAAGCTAAGAAACACTATTTCACCTATCACATTGATGTTTATGCTATAATACAAGCTTTAAGGTTTTAGCATCACCACCTCATTCACAAGAAGTTTGTACTATTCTAACCACAAAGCTCTTCATTTTCTAAGTATCCAAACAAAGATGAATGCCAGACAAGCTAAGCGGGTTTCCAACTTCAAAGAGTATGCATTTGCAATTCATCACAAGTACTAAGAAAAAAGTAGCCAGTGCACTCGGTCAAAAGATTTGTCTTCTGAAAACTTTATCCTCTAAAATTGGATTTGATCTTTTACCTGAAAAATTATGGGACCAACCCTTACTTTCGTGAGATATGAAAGGTATGCAAATTTGGGCAAAATGATAAATTCAATATTTTAAATGGTTACCTCTTTAAAGGAAACCAACTTTGACTTCCAAAAGGAGTCCCTAAGACTACATGTCATTAAAGAACTACATGATGCCATGATGGAGGAAAAGGTGGCCATTTCGGAAGAGATAAAAACCACTGACAAGGTTTATGAGCATTATCTTTGGCCCAAATTAAACCAGGATTTAGAGTGATTTATTCAATGATCAATTTACCTGAAAACATTCAAAAGGAGAAGTTAAATGATCAATTACCTGAAAACCCACTTTGATAACCACCAGATGATCGATTCATATACCGACCATGAGTCCTTTCATCGGTATATCCAGGTCTGCCCCCACCGGTACCACGATCATATCCCCCAACATAATCATATCCAAACCTGCATAATCATATCCAAACCTGCATATCTTAACAATCGAACAATATCTAAACAACATTTGCATGGACAGCATTTATTCATAAATAACAGAAGCACTGCTTACAAATGCAGAACCACAAAACTTATACAGGACTATTAACAGTCCCAAAAAGACTCTTTTTCACAGATTGACAAATTAACAAATTTAGGAACTGGTGGTCATAGCATATGATCGACTGTCACAGCATCATGAAAGAAAAAAGTTCACACAACAGCATCTTTTCTTTTTCTCTTCATTATGTGTGCACATTGTACACCTTCAATCTTTTTCTTTTTCTTGTGTGTGCTGGCACTTGTATATGTATGTGCTTATGAGATAAGACTGGAAGTAATTACAGAAAGAGGCATTTACAGAAAGAGGCAGGGAACATTAACTTTCACCCCTAAAAAGAAACATGAGACTGCATTCCACTTCTCCCACAAATCATTTGTTTCTTCAGTGATAAGAAATAAATTGCACTGAATCAGCAGTTGCACAAAACCCAATTTACCATAATCTATTTCCGTATATCCCCATATATGGATCCTTGGTACACATGGGCAGCTTTATAAGTCATTCACATAATATTAATACAACAATTATACTTTTACCTTTAAAAAAAATAATAGAATGATTGGAAAGATTCCACAAGAAAAATAGTGACTCTCAAGTTCAGATGAACTACATCTGGATAACTGCAATTATTCAAACATTTGTTTTTTTATAGATATTACTCAAACTATATTATTAGGTTCTGGTGATAAATAAAAGCAGTGTTTTTTTATAGATATTACTAAGCGATTATCAGCTTTAAAACCACATTACAGTAAGAAGACATCCATCAGCTTGGAGAAGCAGAACCTAAATTCATTCACTACCCTCTTATAGATCCCCAAGAGTATGAATACAATTATGCAGAACCTAAAAGCCAGCAAATCCTATCAATTTGCACCTGCCATGCCAATAACCTCTTATTGATTCCCTAATTGCTGAAGTGACAGCACAATGAGAAACAATAAGACATGTAGATATGGTGGCAAGCCATTTATCCCTTGAACAGTGATGTAGTTGTGTAGAAACTAGAATTATGAACTGTCACAATTTGTAGATTAGTAATTTTTAGCACATCATTACATTTGAGTTATTTTCATACTTGAAATCCATTATTGGATTAACAATCCCTTTATCTTATGTCTACAACACTGTTTTTTATTGATAACCAAGCATACATTGCTTAGTTATATAAGAATTATAAATTCATTCTACAACACTGTTTTTTAGTTTAAAAGAAAAAAAAAAGAATCTTCATTAATAAAGTAAACTGTTAGAGTCTAACAGAAAGAGTGATCACTGATGAGAAGAACCCCTGATCTGCCATAAAGAAATGATGTTTTGTTTTGCTCATGTAAGTTGAGAGAGGCATAGAAGAAGAGGTTATCATGGCTTCCCATAAGCCTATTTTTTATGGGTTTTCCCCTAAACCCATTACTTATGGGTTTCCCCTTAACTCATTTTAGAGTTTTTTCTTTATCAATAACCCATTTTAGAGTTTTCTAGACTGAAAATTGGTCAGTTATCATGCCTTTACATCCTTTTACCTTACTTATACAATATCATATAATTTAGCTGCAGTACAACTGAAATTTTTATGAGGCCGGATTTCCTAAAAGCAAAAACCATGCAAACACTCTGCGAGTCCAGCATCCGGTTGCACACAACTTTTGCTTTCAGGAGATCCAGGATCAATCTTTACACCTCTCATACAGACATACCAAGACTGTAAATTCCAGTTCGAATCTCCTAAACAAGAAGCTCTGTCATAAGTTGTATACTAACCAATGAGAATTCATCAAAATTCACAGTGGTGGTTTTGATTGGTAAGACTGTCAGAAGTGAGATATCCGACTATCACAACTACCCTTTCTAACTTATAAGAGTCTGACCAATGAAAGCCAACCCCATGAATTTTTACAAATTCCCATTGGTTAGTTTACAATTTAGCATAAAGGGTTGAGCTTAGGAGATCCAGCGTATGTAAATTCTTACTTATCAGTTATGTGATTTCATGTATATATGAGCTAAGAACCAGCTTCTAGATATCGAGTATCTACATAAACTGAACTATTTCAAACCACACTAGTGCACTACGCACATGCAAATTGCAGCATGGGCTTGTCAGTATGTTCTGTTTGCCAACTCTTTAACCAATATTCTGTTTGTCAAATTATTATGCAAAACACTCATGGTTATCAAAGCATCAAGCGATTATGGGTATCAGTGGACGCCTAGCCACCTAGGTGATAAGAAATTTATAAAATAAAAGGCTGAATTGGTTAGTAAAAAACAAGGGTGGAGCTGTTGTTTTATTTAATGTAAGAAAGCAAGGAAATAGTAAAAACAAAAAACAATAATAAACTCTTTTTACTACTGTTCTTTCTTTTTCCCTTCACAAAACTCTTGGATCTCTTAAATTTCAATAGTAAAACTTTAGATATAAACGATATGCATGGTTAGAATAGAATGTATTTTAGTAAGATGTGGTGACATTAATCATATTATAATAAGACACCCAACTTATGATCATTGTCGCCTAGGCAGGCACCTAACACCTAGATGGGCGCCTAGTAACCTAGGCAACACGGCAACTCCTTGGAAACTTTGCACATAATATTTATGTTCAACCACATGTACTGGAAAAGAACTAGGAAGAGATGAAAAGACCCATCCTTCAAGAACTTAACAGGAGGATATGGATAATATGACAGAGGAGTAACCCATCTATGAGCCTAAACCCCACTGCTGATTGACCTGTATTAGAAGCTTCACACAAGGGAGAGAGAGGGTGGGGAAGCATCATAATGAAATCCTCTAAGTAAAGAGCCCTCTCTACCACCACAAAACATAATATGGTCAATAGGATAGAAGAAAGACCCCTTGTATCTTGGTATCCAAACTATACCTAACCTCTAAATTCAAATTTATTTCTTTAGCATCCACTTGGATAAGAAAGAAGCAAGTATCACAAAAAAAAAAATGTAGAGAAGCACCTCCAAGTTTTTCCCTACAAAAGATCCAGGCCTTGAAAGATGGACAATAACCATGTGGGGGCTTTGCAAAGTTCAACAGCCAGAAAGAAATTCCATTCTACAGGATTTGAGTTTCAGCAAGAAGAGCACATGCCAGCAAGAAGAAATCCGCATATGAAGCACGAAAGCCAAAGACGAATTCCAGGTAAATCACTCCCATTCTTATCCATGCTTCCAAGGTACATACAGATTGTAAATATGACCCTAACAGTGCAGTCTAAGCAACCCTACCAAATTGCACCTGCCAAACCCATAGTCAACCGCTGGTTCTGTCGTCGTTGGTGAAACTCCCCAAAGAACCAAGAATTAATCGATCAATTACAGGAACACACCTATAGAGCTACTTTTTTCCTCTTAACTGTAATCAAATGCCTCTAATTCCCCGTCACTGCAATCCCCCTCGAAATATTAGACCATATAATGCTATCAACATAGCTCCAAGAGACGTAAACCTAAATTCTTTGAGACAAAAGCCTCGAATCGAATAAGAAACTGCCATCGTTCTGAAACACAAATAACAGAATGACAACGAGAATGACAACCACTCACTCACCTTCTATCGTCCGGTCCAAAGCCACCACCCCTAGGGCTTCCACGGCGGCCATCGTAACCACTATCATCTCTCCTTGAGCGCTTGAAAGGCGGTGGTGGAGGAGACCGCCGAGGAGGAGAATGGCGCCTGTCACGATAAGGAGGACTAGGACTATTTCGACGTTTGTAATCCCTATCCCTCTCCTTTGGTGGAGGAGAGCGGTTCCGGTCGTGGTAATCGACGCCACCACGGCGGTTAGGAGGACGATCGATGTCCCTGTCGTCACGTCTCTCCCTAGAATCTCTGTCCCTTCTCCTCGACGGGGGGGGAAGCGGTGGTGGAGGTGGAAGGTCGTCGTCGTCGTTCGATTTCTCTTTCCTCTCGGACTGGCGATCGCGACGGCGATCGATAGATTCGACGGGCATGTTCATCACTTCTGCCATTAATAGAAAATCAAAAACCAGTTGAGGACGAGAAAGCTTGAAACCCTAGGAACCGCGAAGAGTGAACGAATCGGCTCACGGCTGGAACAAAAATTAGCGTTCAATTGGAAAGAGAAAGACTCAAAGAAGCTAGCTACCGTGAAAATGTGAGCAGGCGGAGATGTTTGTTTCGTGCATTTTATCCCTACTTGGAAATATGCACGTGAAATTTAAAACATTAATCTTTAGCAAGGGTGTGTTTGGTATGATTGTGTTGCGTGCCCTTTATTAGGGTTGTCAATGGGTCGGGTCTACTCGATAGAAATAGAACCGAACCAATTATGTTGGTTCTGGTTCTGGTTCAGAGTTCTTTATTATGTCTCCTGATTATTATCGGTTCGGGACCGGTCTTAGCTGTCCCAAACCGATTAAATATCATAACATTTATGATATATTAATGGTATTTTACATAGTATCAATTATAGTAGATGTCTAAAATTGTCCATCTAGTAGAAGTTCTTTAGGCTATATTTGGTTTGAAGGAATATGTAGGAAAAGGAAGGGAAACCAATACAAGGTTTGTAAATGTTTCCCTTATTTTCCCTTTCTTTCCTTACCTTTTCCTTCAAACCAAACATAGTCTTAATGAAATTCTATGCACCCCTAAACCCTTTCGCTTTTCACTATTTCTATTATTCACTATCAGTTCTAAACCCTAAACTATTCTCATCTCATCTGACGCCCGCCACCAAAACCATACACCACTCACAAAACTTTGAGATGTTGCAGTTGTAGGTGATAGGCACAACACCAGATTTGCTTGTTGGGAAGTGTAGTCACGGCATCTATGCAGAGAATGCAATAATATAAAGAATGGTAGCGGCAATTAACCATCAATTAGTGATTTTTCTTCTTCAACCACAACAAGAAATAACCATCTGATCTGAGCTATGGTTTTTTCTTCTTAAACCAGCACTTTGAGTTGTGTTTTATTCCTGTGTGATTTTTTTTTTTTCTTTTGGTACATGGGGATGCTTAACGGCCCAATCGTAGAGGGTTATCATTGCCTCTTTGCCTAAGTTCCTATTTACAACACTACCAAGTATTTTATACATTCAATTTGACTCCAACAGGTAGATTCAATTGCAGACTTGCAGCTTTACCTCTTAATCTTTGAAGGAAAACCCTCTGAGTTGTTCTTATCGTGCTAAACACAATTAGCCCGATTAATAACAGGATCGGTTATAGGTTCCAAACTATTGTTCCAGTAGGGTCTGATTCGGGACCAGGAAAACCTAATTTCTTGTTGGTTCGGAATAATTTCATCCTGTCACGAATTAGACCCTAATCGTTGACTGCCTTACTTTTTATATGACTCATCGACTCTACCATAACATCACCACTAGAATTTATTCGATTCATCAAACCATCTTGTCTTGAGTGACGTGAAAGTCTGCTCTTAAAAGAAAGGGCAAATTTTTTAAACTACTCATATTGTTTAGCTAATTGACAAACAATACCTCACTATTTAATTATTGTCGTGCCCCTAACTTTTTGACAATTGACTAACTCTATCCCTGTCGTTAGTGTTCATTAATGTTTCGTCAAAATTCGTATACATATGACATTATATGACATATAACTTTTTTAAAACCCAATACTACAATTCATCTCTCTTCTCTCACTTCCTCTATTCCTTCTCTTCAACCTCTCTTCTTTGACTCAAGTGTAGCAACAGCTCCCTACCAGAGGTGATGCACAGGGATGGACCTCGGTCTCGCCAAAATCTTTGTTGTCAGGTACAGCTAACAACCTCGGTCTAGACTGCTTCCTATTTCTAACAATGGTTTCAAGAACAAGTGTTCATAAGGCCTCACCTGAACCAAGTGTTTGTCTAAGGGTCACCTCCTCTTTATGAGAATTGTGCCAAGGTTGTTGGTGCTACTGCAATGATGCAGCCTTAGACATCACGACCACCTTATGAATCTTTGAGCGAACAATTTCGAACAGAAACTAAAATTTTGTGCTGTCGGCGTGGAGGGGGTCCGCTTTGCAGTGACAACGAAGATACGAGAGAGAGAGAGATGTACCAAAAATAACAATTAGATGGTGAGTGGGGATAACATTTGTCTCATATTTCTTGTTTGTTTTAGTGAATTCAAAATAAACAGTTAGAAATTGAACAATCTAATGAATTGGAATAAGCAGATTTAGGAATGGAAGACAATTAGTTGGAGAAATAACCTGCTGGGGTGAAGTTGAGTCGAGATCTTTGTGCAGAGGAGTAACCAGCGGTGGGGGACAATCATATGAGACCACACCACGAAGGAAGCCGGCGAAGGCAAACCTGATAGCCATGGCCAGTGCCAGCAAGGGCGAACTCAGAGGTGGATGGATCCATTGTAGCGGCGATAATGAAACATGGGATAGATAATGAAGGGGATATTATATATATATATATATATATATATATATATAGAGAGAGAGAGAGAGAGAGAGAGAGAGAGAGAGAGATGGCAAAGAAGTTCTTTCCCTTTGACTCAACAAATGGGAAGCCCTTGTCGCTACAAGAAATCGAAAGACTTATGTTGTTTGAGCAGTGTTCAAGGGCTTAGAGTTTTTTACGAGAAGGCACGGTCTTCAAGGGCTCATAGTTTTCAACAAGGAAGAGCAACTATGGAAGTGCCTAGAGTGCCTGTTGAGGCAAGGTTCTTGAATGCCTATGGAAAACTTTCAGAATCTTTGCTATCATACACCGTTGACAACTTTCCCACTCTTGAGGCTCTTTAGAAACACCAGGGCAATAGTCTCCTATTGAGGCATGACCATCAGTGATGCCCTGATTCCCTGGTATGGGTTAAGGCATGGAAGATCAGGAGGATGAACGCTATAATGGTTCTCTTCCGCTGCCAACACCGACACCCAGTTCCCCTTGGACCCATCCCTGCCACCGCGGTTCCCCTTGAAGCATATCCATATGAATACCACCCATTAGACTAGTAGAGAACCTAGTTCTCTACGGAAGCTATCTCATAATTTGTTTTCAATAAGAACTTGACATTTCGTTGGGTTTTATCACATGGTTTTATTTTGAGGAAGCTTTCTTGAATGAGATGGGAATTTGTGGAAAAGTAGAGGGTAAACTTGATATTTCTTCATTTTTCATTAGGACTTGCCAAGGATGTCAATTCTTATAAACAATAATGATACTTTAAGACAATATGTAAATAGTAAGGATAGAATTAATCAATTAGCTAAATCATAAGGGTAGTTTAAGAAATTTGCCCTAAAAGAAATATCATTTAGACATTTCTTGTTTGAGGTGATGTGTGGCATTTTCTCTTACGTGGTGCCTAGTGACACTTATGTATAATAGACCAATGCTATCTTGTAGGTTATATCCAACCTATCATCTTCATGATTTTTTTACACAATTGGGGGGAATTACAAAGAAGTTGTGCAATTAGAAGTAAAACCATAAGCATCATATAAGCAAATAAATGCCAAGTTACTATCATTTATATAAGGGTTCAAAGAAGCTTTGTGATGTTCCAAGCTTGTCAATCTATCCATAGCTCTATTTGCTTTTCTCAACATATGTACATTTATAGTGTTTAACTCATTGCATCGTTTAATGTCTATGCAGACTTTGATGAAGTTGTTGATGTTCCACGGGGGCTCCATCCTTCCACATAGGTAGTTGATAATAAGACCATAATCTCCTTCGATGACAAGTTTATGTTGAGGAAACCTGCAAGCAATTTTGTGGGCCTCAATGGCCCCCTAAGCTTCAGCTTCATTTATTGAACACTCTCCTACATCCTTGCAACTATACCATAAGGCTTTACCAAACTCATCTCTCATAATAGCTCCTAACACACATTTTTCATTTGTCTTTAGAGATGCATCAAAGTTTATTTTTAATTCCCTGTTAAGCGATTTCACCTAGCCCACTAATAAATTTACCTTATCCTTTTTCCATTGTTTATACAAACAAGGGATGTTGGTTAATTCATATAGATTAGCTCTAATCCCCCCTCCCCCATTATGGAATGGGGAATGTTCTTATTATTTGATTTTTGTTCTCATTTCTCCTTTTCTTGATATCTCAAAGGGTAAACCCCACATTTTCCATCATAAGGTTTTGTGTGGTATTAATGTGTTATCCTATTCCACCACTCCAACAACTTTTCATTTGAGATCAAAAGGAGGCTAATATCCCCCAAAGCATCCCAAATAAACATTGAATCCTGGTGGTTGGGGAAGAGGTGTTCTACATATTCTTCTTGACCACATAATGGACATTCAACTTTAGTTCTTAGTCCCTAGTTCCTTAGTCATGCTTTTGTATAGTTTTCATTTTTAAGCACAGGTAAAGGAAGAAAATATCCTTTTGGGGACAATTCAAACTCCATATATTTCCTAGATCCCCCATAGGAATTAGTGTGATCCCAATCACCTTCCATTAGCCTATAAGTTGCTCTAATCTTGTACCTACCTTTAGGATCAAGTTTCCAAATCATGGTATCACCTCCACCCCTAATTTGGACGGGGATAGTTATGATTTTTTTCCCATAATTTTTGGGGGAGAATGTCTAATATTTTTTATTTATCCCACATATTTTATTCATTAATAAATTCACACACCTTTTGGTTCCAAATATCATTGCTTAAATCTCTAGTACTTTGTAGATAGGAAATTCCCACCCAAATATCATTCAAGGAATCGATAAACTGACCATTACCCAAACTCCATCCAATTCCCTACTTAAAGGTATCTCTGATTTCAACAATGCTTCTGTAGGCCCAAGAGATGTTATATTTTGGGTTGATAAGCCAAAAAAATGATAAATTTTTATATATTTATTTTTTACTATCTTGACCCACAAATTATCTGGTTGAACCAATAGTTTCAATCCTAATATTGCCAGACACATTATTTACCTACTATAACTTTTCAAGCACTATCCATTATTCGGCTTAAACTTGCACATTGTGTCCCATTTAATTAAATGTATGCTTTTCTTTTCCTCACCCAATGAGTTCCTTTGATTCTTTTCCAAAATTTCCACCATAATTTTGGGGAGCTTAAAAGTTTGTTTATTTCTTCTTCTCAATTGGGATCTTTATAACTATAGAGGACTTTCTAAATCATTGTATGAATATTTTTGGAGAATAAAATGTTGGATTTGCTAAAATTTCGTTTTTGAGCATATGCTCCAGCATACCTCTCCATTGTTTCCTTGATTCTCAATGCATTATCTATATTTGCCTTTGCAAACACGATACAATCATCAACAAATTGCAAAATTTGTATTGTCGGCCCTCCTCTTGAAGGTTTAAATCAAAAGGTTTCCTTGTTTTATTTATTTTTTTTGTCACACTTATTAAAGAGCTTATACGGTGCTTCACTGGACAACACAAATATACACGTGGATAAGGGGTCTCCCTACCTAATTCCTCTAGTGGGTTTGAAAGTTCTTATAGGAAATCCATTGACTAAAATTTGGTAGGATACTATGTCGGTACATTACATCACCCATTTAATCCACCTGTCATAAAACCTTGTTTTGATCAGCATTTTCCTAATGAATTCCCACTCTAGACTATCATTTGCTTTTTGCATGCCAATTTTGCAAGCCATTGGGCCAACTTTGCCTCTTTTTTTTTTTTATTATATCCATCATTTCATGTGCAATCAAAATGTTATTCATTATTTATCTCACTGTCACAAATGCACTTTAAAAAGGGGCAATAATTTTTCCTAATAAAGGTGTGAGTCTATTTACTAACATTTTTGCAATTATTTTATATATGGTATTGCAAAGATTAATTGGCCTAAAATTTTCCATTAGATCGGGGTTGTCAGATTTTGGAATTAATGGAATAAAAGTTTGATTTAGACCCTTTGTCATTTGAATTTGAGTGAAAAAAGAAGCCTTCACTATGTCTTATACTTACCTTCTAATGATTTGTTTGTATTTTTTTGAAAAAATACGCATTTAAACCATCAAACCCTAGAGCTTTGGTATCTCCTATAGAATTAACTACATCCCATATCTTATTGGAGGCCAATTCTTTATTTAGTTCTTCATTTTGGCTCTTTGTGATTACCTGTTCCAATTCAACAATCACATTGTCCGTACATGTCAAGCTTACATCCCAATCTTTTTCCATGAGTGCCCAAATATCTTAAACTGGGGCAGTTTTGATAATTTAAATGTGTATCCTCTACCAATTTCCTCAGAGCCAACACAGATATAGGATATTATCATGATCTAGTGCTTCACCGGAGGCCGCCTTTGGTCATTTTTTATTCTCAAATGACCATATTCTTTCTTAAAATCCGCTAGTTAGCCCCGATTGAGCCAATGCATAAATGCCTTTTCCTTGTGAACTTGTTAAATTTCCGGTGTACGTTTTGCAGAGCAAAAAAAAAAAAAGAGAAAATAAATAAAAAGAATAAAAAAAGAAAGAAAGAAGAATGAGCAATGAAGAAGAAAATTGGGGTAACTTAGAATGGAGGAATGGTTAAGGAAGTTTGAAAAATTAGAAAACTTTGAGGAAATAAAAGGAAAAGAAATTCAAAGTAGGGAATCTGGGGCAAATAAAAAGTGAGAATGAATGATGATTAAATATTTGCAAAAGGTTGGAAAAGAAAAAGTATTGCAAAAAAAAATGGGGGCAAATATATGTTTCGATCATTTTAGAATTAGTTGGCTTGAGTATTTGCCTGTCGATTATTTGACGTTTCAAGTCCACCATGATCAGTGAAGTAATTCATATTTGATGATGTGAAAAGTATGTAAAAAAAAGAGAGATAAAAAAGGAGAAAAATGAAGATGAAGAGAAATAGCAGCCCTGCATAAGGGCCAAGCATCTGGTGTCCCATTATAAATAAGTTTTTTAGCCTTTCATCCTTCATTTCAGATCCCTTGTCCTAAACCAAGTTTCATCCCATTCACAAAATCCTCATTCATCCTTTAAAAATTAGTAATTTAGCACATGATAGACTTAGTTGGCTAGCGATAAATGATTTTATTTTGAACCTTCTTCAATCCATCATTTCTCATCACAAATCCTCCTACTAACCAAGAACTGGGGCTGTTTCCCATAAAACCCGGGTGCTTCCCAAAGCGAATGCATGATTCTTTCTTTTCGCATTTTTGATGCACATGCCTTTATAATTATTAAGATTTTGATTAGCTTTTTTGAAAATGGGCAAATACTTTTATCTCTTGCTAAGGCATGACGTTGATGCCTTTGGACATAGTTGTTCTGTCATCTCCTGTTTTACTCTCATAACTCCCCAGAAAAGTGTATAATAAAAAGAAGATAAAAATCTCATCTCCCATTGTGCTGAGTTGCACCGTCTTTCTGATCCGAAAGTTACAAAAAAGAAGAAATTAGAAGAAAAGAAGGCAAAAAATATAGATAAAATGAGAGTAGCCCATGGCATTTTGACACTCAAATCGAGCACATATATGTTTCAAAGAAGCTCAAGTCGCACTATTGCAAAAGTCTTTCAAAAGTAATTCAGTTGTTCATTGTGCACCAATATATATATATATATATATATATATAATAAAAAATAAAAAATAAGTACTAAAAAGACTTTTGCAATTAAGCTAAATCTAATGTGCAATTAAGCTAAAAGAAAATTACAAAGTATGGCAAAAATGTCAAGATAAATGATTCCCAACAAGGAAAATGACCAAGTGAAAAATGACAATTAAGCTAAATCAAATCTACTGAGATGATACTTTTTGAATTCTTATCGCATTTTTTGCATTTGGTATGTTAATGGCATTCTCGAATTTTCGGTCCTATCATCATTTTCATCATTTTGCAAAATAATTTTTCTACTATTGCACAATAAGTTTTCCACCGTTACACATGATATTTTTTGCCATTGCGCATGGATGGGTCCATTGCGCATGGATTTTCCGGTTTTTAGCACATGTTTTCTGCTACTAGCACATGTTCCTCCGCTATACTATACATTAGTTTTTTTTTTTTTTTCTGTTGAATAGCACATGAGTTTTCTCACTACACAACACATTGTTATTCCACCATTTGGCATATCCCAAATCAGTGTTTTCCGCTTTACAACACATGAGAATTCCGTTGCACATCACATGGATATTCCATCATTTGGCACATCAGAAATCCGAGTTTCCCGTTGCATAGCACATAAAGTATCCTCCCCTCTAGCACATAATGATTTTCCGCTGTATAGCATATGGATTTCCCACTACAAAGCACATGGATTTTCCGTTGAATAGCACATGGGTTTTCCCACCGCATAGCACATAGATTTTCCGTCATCTGGCACATCATAAATCAGATTTTCCACTTCATAGGTAGACCTGTTCATGGGTCGGGTGGCCCGACGGGCCGGTCCGACCCGACCCCCGAACAGGCTTGAACATGCTTGCAGGCCCGCAGGCTAAAAGTCGGGCCAAAAAACCCGGTCTGCAATAAATTCGAGCCGGGCTCGGGTTTTGTCAAAATAGCCCGGCCCGAGCCCGACCGACCTAATATTAAACTTAAAATTAGTTATGTGATTATGTCCACTTGAATAAACTTTTTTTATTTAAGAAAGTAAAATTGTGTTTTAAAATATAAAAGAAAGGGAAAAATACCATCTTGTAGGCCCATTGTTCATTTAAATAGAAAAAAAAAAACTTTCTGAATTTTTAATTCTAATTTGAATAGGGAATTTTTTTTTTCAATTAGGCCGGGCTTCGAGCTCGGGGTCGGGTTTCGGGCTTTTTACCAGGGTCAGGCTCAGGCCCAAGTTATAGGCCCGTTGGTCAGGCCGGGCTCGGGCTCGGGCCAGTATATTTTCATTAGTGACAAGTGAAAGCCCGGCCCAGCCCATGAACAAGTCTATTCATAGCACATGTTCATCCGCACTATGGCACATGCTTTTCCGCTTTATAGCACATGAGCATTTCCGCCACTTTGGCACATCATAAACCAATGATTTTTGCTTTATTGCACATGAACTTTTCCACCTCCAACACATCATGAATCATGGTTTTCCACCACTTTGGCACATCATAAATCAAGTTTTCCACTAAATATCACATGGATTTTTACCTTTACATTTCAAGTTTATATTTTCCACCATCTGGCACATTATAAATTAAAATTTTCGTTGCATAGCACAAGAGTTTTTCACCTTTGGCACATTACATATGAGAATTATTTGCTACATAACACATAGATTTTTCGCCATCTGGCACATTATAAATCGAATTTTCCACTGCATAGCAATGAGTTTTCCGCCTTTGGCACATCACTAATGAGGATTTTCCGCTGCATAGCACATGAGTTTTTCACCTTTGGCACATCACAAATGAGGTTTTTTCGCTGCATAGCACATAGATTTTCCGCCATCTGACACATCATAAATTATATTTTTTCGCTGCATAGAACATGAGTTTTTCACTTTTGGCACATTACAGATGAGGTTTTTTCGCTGCATAGCACATAGATTTTTGCCATATGGCACATCATAAATCAAATTTTTCTGCTCCATAGCACAAGAATTTTCTGCCTTTGGCACATCACAGATGAGGATTTTCCACTGCATAGCATATGAGTTTTTCGCGTATAGCACATCATAAATCATAATTTTTCCGCTACATAGCACATGAGTTTTGCCTCTATGACATCATAAATCAGATTTTCTGCCATTTGGCACATCATAAATCACCGATTTTCTCGCATCATAGCACATGAGTTCCGTTGCATAGCATACAGTTTTCTTATTGCCACCTTGGCACATCATAAGTCACTAATTTGTTTGCTTTATAACACATATATTTTTCGCTATACTAGCACATTACAATTTTAATCAAGGCCTTATCGTTGTTTTCAACGCTACATGGCACATTATGATTTTTAATTTTATGCTACTCACCTCATGGCAAATAATTGACCTCACTCCATAAGATCATCTATCACTTGTTGGAAAGTTAACTATTGCCAAAATTAAATATATTTTATACATTTAATTGATTTTATCGTTATTTTCTACTTGTTTTTAATGCTTTTCTTTACGACAAATGTACCCTGATTTCGATGGTTCTTGATACCTAGGATGGGTTACTTTACCAAGAACAAAATGGCTTGAACATGATGAAATGATGCTACATGGGAATTCCTTTTTGTCTCACACATCCTTTCTCGTCTTGTCCCTCTTCCAAGCTATCATTCGTAAAAATCTCTGTGTGCTTCTTTTGGTCTTTGTTGTTTTGTAGTTTCCTACCTCAAAATAAAGAAGGCCAGCTTTCAGCACCCGATTTTTGCTCGATCCGTCGCCTGAGCCTCCAATTCACCCCAAACACCTGATGAGACCCTTCTGACCTCTCCGAAACACCCAAAAACCCATAAAACCCAAGTTTCACCCCGAAAACCCTAAGATCCACTATTAAACCTGTCCGATGGCCATAATCGACCACTACTTAAACTTCAAACACTAAATTTGACACAACCATCAAACCCATGATCTCCCAAAACACCTACCTGTAAAATTTTAACTAAAGATTCCCTTGTTTACCCCCTCATGTCCATTTCGACCTCTCTTATTAGCCTAAACACTCAAAACCCATATTACCTTGATCTTGACACACACAAACCGATCAGACCACACCTTTAGACTTCGAATACACCAAAACACCTGCCCATGAATTTTCAACCCTAGATTCCCCCATTTGTCCCTCCATCAAATCAAAATTTCACTCTAAACCCAAATTCCTATGGCCTTGACTCTCTAAGACTGATCAAACCTCATCATCAGATCTCAAACACCTCCAAATACCCACCTGTAACATTTCATCCCAAAACACCTTTGCTTACCCCTTCATTACACCAAGATTCCATTTGAAGGCTCTAGATTGATCGAATTCCAAATTCTCCCGATTTGGGCCCAATTGATCCAATGTAACCTTACCAATCACATCAGACTGCCTAAAAACCCTAGTTGTGAAATTTCACCCAAACTACCTTCGTTTACCCCTCATCAAGCATAGATTCCATTATGAGGCTTCAAATTAGTCGAATCAAGCCCTTTCCATATCTGCCTGATCTGGGCCCAGTTGGACCAATTTGACCCCACTAATCAGCCAGAGTCCCCAAAAACCTAACCTTGCCAAATTTTAGCAAAAAATACCCACAATTACCCTCTCATCTAAAAAGATTTCATTTCAAACAATCTCACTAACCCATATACGCAAACCCCCCCTTCTGTAGTCAGACCCATCTTAACCCTCCATCTTTGACCCAAAATCTCATCCACCCATCCAGAACTGACCACCCTATGACCCGGTTTAGCCAAACTTACTTAAAATTACCAAAATACCCCTCATATCCACCAAAGTTACAAAAATACCCATGTCTTCCATATAAATCCAATATAAACTTTCATTCACCCTAATCCGAAGAATATGAAGGAAGAAACTATTCATCTTCTCCTTCCTTCAAACAAAGCAAACATTGACGGCATAATCCATTCCCCGATCACCCTTCTCACTTTCCCCTCCTTTCTCCACCCTTACCTTTCCATTATCTCACCCTTCCCCATTCAAACAAAGAAGGCGGTGGCCAGCAACGGTGACACTCCTCCACTTATCCCAGCGATACTCCTTTCTCCTTGATTTCCTTCTCCTTTTGTTTGATTTTCGGTCGCTTTTCTTTCATTCCCTATCGCTGGTATTGTCCATATTTGACTTGTTTATTGTCATCATTATTTGCAAAAGGAGCATCAGTCTTCGACGATGTCTCTGTTTGCTACCTGAATTAGTGAAGACTCTACCTCTTTCAACGTCATCTATCGCTTTTCCATCAATCTCCGGTGACTTTTGCATTCTCTTTAGCATGCAGTAGGAGACTGTGACCTCCCCTGTTCCGTGAAGCACGTATAATTCTTCTGGAGTTCTTATTCGCAGCATCAAGAAACCAACGACCAGGACATCACTTAGGTAGCTTGATCCAACCTCCCTTTGTGTTTGCCTTTACAAGGAAGATTTGAGGTTGGGGAGTGGATCGATCGATTAGGTTCTCTCGGATCCACTCCCGTAGATCCTATCCCCAACCCAATCATATATGCACTTTTGTTGTATTTGTTGATAGTGATTTTATTTGGATTTGATTATAATATCGATAGTTATTAGGTCTCATTGTTCTACTTTGTCCATGTTTGTCTCCTTTTTGTTGTGTTTTACCATTGAACATCTAGTCTCTCATGCTCCTATACTGTGGATATTATGATTATTTGCTAAGTTCTGTCTATTAGTTTTAGGGTTAGACTGTCAATGTTTTATAAGATTTACAGCCCGATTCAAGACTCCTTATCAGCCCTTGATTGTGCATGGTTGTATTCTTAATGGTGATTACATAAGGTTTGCATATTCATGACCATGATTAATGTTGTGAAATTAGTGTTTGAACATGATTATTTTTCGCTATCATACTAATTTGTGCTAAGAAAAGCAAGGGAATGTGGTTTAGGATTATTGCCTTCTCGTAGTTCAGGAGTATGGTAAGAATGCTAAAGGGGTGGCTAGGCCATGGGCTTAAGATTAACCCAAAGGGGTGATACCTAACGGAATGGTTAAGATTGATATTGAAAAAGAAAATAGTAGATGTGAACAATAATACACATAATAAGGATGGGACTTGGGAGTAGTAAAATAAAAAGATAGAAAATATAAAAAAAAAAATGCAAAGAAATGGTACACTAACCAATGGGATTGGTAGGTCTGGGTAATCCCTTTAGGAGAGGGAAGAAGAAGACATGTAGGGGGAAAAAGAGTAGATAGGTCAATAATTGGTAAAATAAATAATTGAGTAAAAATAAAATAAAATAAATAAATTGGGGGAGGCTTTCTTTCATGTTCATTGTTGTGCCTTTTTTTTGCCTGGTTAGTCGTATGTCTTGTATTTTTGCTTTTACTTGATTTACCATGTGGGTCCCACCAATTGGACTCGGGAGAGGGGTTCCTAACCCCTTCCCTCTCCCATCCAAGTCTTACCCAGGTTGGTGTAGTTAGTGCCTTGGGCTCTGGAGTCACTATTAAACCGAAATGAATTTTAATGTCATTCTTAGAGGTCCCATCACCTCCATTTCCTAATTTGATGGGTGACGACTCCATTTCCAACCCAAGAGGCAAGTGAGCCATTTTTTTCCAACACTCGTAATAACCAAAGTCAATTTTCTTACTAACATGGACCGTGATGTGGGTATGACCCGAGCCTAATAATGGTAAATTTCCAACAAAAGCATATAGATATTTGATAAACCATTCCCCATTAACTAGAGTTCTATCTAGTTTCTCAAAGGTGGTTTCGTAAATCTTTCATAGTTATCGCATATGCTCTCCCCCTTGTAATACCAATTTTTCGCCTCCCACCTTGTTCTCCCAATAGGAGACCTCTTTGGAAATCCCCTATGGAACACTTGGAAAACTCCCTCATATCCCTCCGATCTCTGATCTGAAACTTTGGTTTTCTTCAATTGCTTAACAACTTTGTTTGCTTCAGCCTTTGCCTTATAATATTTTCTTTCCTATCCATTCAAAATTGGCCATTAAGCAAAATTTTCAACTAAAGATCATGGGTTTGATGTATCCATTGTCACCATTTTTGCTTGGTAGTAAAATATGCTTTGCACAAAATCATATATAAAGAGTAAAATATTTATTTAACCAAGTTATTTTAGAAATAAAATATATATTTTTTATTCAAAATATAATAATATCCCAAATAACAAATAACACTAAACATCAAAAACATCTTATTGTTTTCACCAAATCATACCACTAGTCTAATTTTTAGCCAAGTGATAGACCACAACAGGGAAGGATGACTTATAAATTTACATTTTAATGTATAACTAAGCAAAACATGCTTTCATGTACTGTCTTCGTTACTCAAACAAAGTTCACTTGTGCATAAAGAAGCACCCATTGTAATTAAGTGTTTAGGTGGATGGAAATAGTTATGATTTATGAAGGGTTGTGGGTCAACCTTGTTCATCCAAGGGTATAAGCCTTTGCATGATTGTTGGTTATGGATTGTATTTTAATTGTGGGTAATCTTGACCCCAATACGTTTTATTGTGCCAAATGTGTGGGTTATTTGCAAAGAGAGCAAGGAAACAAATTTTTAATTGCTCTTTTCATGTAAAATTGATAGTTCATGCTGCAAGTTTTATTTAGCACTTTTTATGCAATTTATTTATTATACCAAGGTCTTAGGGTGAAAGTTTTTCCAAGTTTCTATTGCTTGGACTGGCTAGGAAGGCTAAGGTGGTATGGATCATAATATAGTTTGATATATGTTTGACCATTGAGAAAGAGAGAATGAGAATAGTGTTTGAGGATAAGCAAGGAAAATTAAGAAGATTGTTGCAAATATTGGAATGTTCATAGAAAACCAGGTATCCATATTACTTTGGGTTAAAGACTTGAACATCCCTTCAGATTTCTCATAAACGTTGAAACCTCCCCTATGTTTTGAAATTGGACTAAGACATCCCTTACTGGGTGAGATCATTGGACAAAAAAACCCCCTCCTTTAACAAATCTGTAATGATCCACTTGCACGTAAAATCATGCACAAGTAAAATTTTATAAAAATTCAATTTTGCCCTTATCAAAAACTAAAACCCCAATGTAATTTGGATGCCTCTTATGACCAAAAAAATCCCTTTCAATTACTCCTTATTCAGTATTTTATTTTAAATTAGTTTATTAGTGATAATCTTTGTTTTCCTTATGAATCAATATATGTAAAGAAAAAAGCATATATACTAGCTTCAACTATAGGAGATTCTACAGATATGGTTTTGGAAGAAATGTTGGTCATAATCAAGGTTTAAAATTTCAATACGATACGCCCGAATATCATATATTTAAAAAACAAATGTAAGATATGCATGGAATTTGGGCGTCTTGTATTTTTCATGTGTATTGGACCCATATCGAAGGTGCATCGGTAGCATATCGATAAAAAAAGATACGACCAAAAACTGGAAAAAATGGGGGGGGGGGGAAGCAAAACTTCTTTTCCCTAAAATAAGCATTCTTTCACCCTCAAATAACTCTAAAACTCTAAACCTCATTCCTAGAGTGCTAGATTTGCAAAAAACAAGTGTTAATCGTTAATTTTTAAGATTTTTCAAATTTAAAAAATGGCAAAATTAGGTGAGTTTTTCCAGTTTTTTATAATATATTGTGATTTTTTCTTGAATGCTTAATTTATATTGATATGCATTTCTTACGTTCAAAATCACTTCTTTTTGTTATCAGTAGATTTATGAAAATTTCATGAAGATATTTGGAGAAAATATAAATTAACAAAAAATTGAAAATGTAATTTTTTATGCCTATAAGGACAAAATATGTTTTAAATCTATGGATTTATCTATCATATCCATAGAGTAATTGAAATTTCTTCTTTACTTTTTGTATTTGTTATATTTTTAGAATTAAAAAATAACTAATAATTAATTATATTTTATCATTTAATCACAACAATTAAATATATTATAATTCTATGGATGATCTATTATATCAACATACCAATTAAAATTTATTATTTAATATTTTTTTTATTTTTATATTTTTAGAATTAATAATTAATTAATTATATTTTATCATTTGATCACAATGATTGAATATATTATAATTCTATGGATGATCTATCATATCCACAAAGCAATTGAAATTTCTTCTTTAATAATTATTTTTTGAATATATTATATATTGCTTATTTATTTTTTATAATTTTTGGAAATAAATAATAATTAACTATTACTTATATTTTCATTTAGAAGTTGTGCCAATGCATGTTTTTTTGTTGGGTTTTTCCCATCCCATAAAACATTTAAACTTAAGAATTATAATTTATAAATTATAGTTAAACATAAGATCTTTAATGAAATTATAATTAACTACAATATATTTCTTCATAAAACTATTAAAATATACTAATTTAATGTATATACACCTCTTTGAAGTCTTATATTTAGTGTTGTTGATATTTTTTTATGATCTATTAAAGTATTTAGTGTTTCCAAGCGTATGTATGCATATCTTAGGTTTTATCCGATATGCATGCGTATCCAAGGAGTATACTGATGCATCTCTTAAAATTGACTTTTCGATCCACATATTTTTCAATACTTTGAACCTTTGACATGATGCCTCAAAAAAATAAAACAAAACAACCACAAACATTGTCAATGCACTTAATAACCAATGTGTTATCAAAAATAGTGGATTTACTTTTTCTCTATTTTTAAAAATCTGTTGGGTTTTTATTTAATGATTTGAGAGCTTTCTCCATTAAGAAAATGAGTAGGCCTTCAAATTTTTGAAGTTGAAAATCAATACTACTCTTGTATTGTTTGTAATTAATTAAAACTTACAAATTTATTTCTTTTCGAGAAAGGTGCCTACAAAATGACTATCTTTTAGGAATTAAGCAAGATTTGTAGAGAATGATAGAAATCTTGCAATGAAGAATTTTGAAAGGCATCATGTTCTATTTTTCCATGAGTTTATGGTTTATGTGGTTTTATTTAACAATTTAAAGAGTAATGGGGGGGGAAATGTGTTTTAATGGATTATGCCAAATATAAAAGGCATATTCTTCTAACAGGGGAGGTTTAAGTCATATAAAATATTAGAGGGGAGGTACAAGTATTTATGACAAACCTCAAGGGAGGTTTAAGTCTTTTACCAAATTAGTTTCATACGCTAAAGTTTTCCATTTAGACATTTGACCTAAATTTTTTATGCACTCAAATTACAACAATGTAATTCCAACAACTTTCTTTCACTTAGACTCTTGATGTTTCCTTAATAAGCCAAAAAACTAGATGCTTTCTAGCAAAGGAGAAGATTTCCAATTAAAATTCATTATTTGCAAAATGCACCAAAACATAAGGTTTACGTGGCGGTTATCTACTTACATGTTTTTTTTACTAGATTACCATTCATATGATGAACCATTTGTTTACCGCTTGCTATTTCGCCTAAAATATATGGTGAAACTTTTGAGCAATAATCATCTTCTATCGGATTATTCTATTGATGTTCTCCCTCTTCATATGAGCAATTAATTATAGTATTGTATCAATATGGATTTTTTTCTTAAACCAAATACAAGTCCATTGCATCTAAAAATAATATATTGGCATAAATTTAAATTGAATGCGTGTAGCATTAATCACTGGATAATACAAAGACATATTGGCATTTTATGGATGATTATCACATGTAGAGTAAAGTATATTGGGACTCATTGGCATACCCAAGAGGGGTGAATTGGGTATAACTTAAAAATTATGGATATGTTAAGTTTAAAAACATTTTTTATCGAAAAATTGAAATAAAGCATTCTTAATCAATAATGTATGCTTAATGATTAACTTGACTACTAAATCAAGATTTGCAAGTCCAAAACAAATGAGCAATATAGTAGTCAGGACTATAAAGATTAGTAGCCATATAATAATAATAATAGTAGTAGTAGTAGTAATAATAATAATAATAATAATAATAACTGCTTGAAATTGAATAGTAACACAAAGTAAAAGTAGCAAAGAAATAAACATGCTGCTATGAGATTAGTGGTAATGTAGTTAAATAAATAATAAATAATAAATGTAAATAACCACAAAATGTAAAAGCAAATAAAAAGTAAATATACTGAAATGTAAATTATAGTTACACTAAAAGTGTATGTCAAGTTTAGCAGCTAGAGGTAATGAATTAATCACAACATAATAGTTAGGAAATAAACCAACTTTACAAAGATAATTAGCTTGAGATCTAAGGAGTTGTAAGGTTGCTATCGGAATGTCATGGACAAGTTAATTGATTCAAATAAATGATGTGACTAAATGATAAATGGAACAATGACAGTAAGCAACTATAAATGTAAAGTAGTTAAATAAATGACTAATATATGGTGATTGTTGGCAAACAATAAAATACTAAACTACTAGACCAAAATGTTAGTACAGTTAATAAAGTTAGTGATGTTAGTAGTACAAGAACTATACCAAGAAATCTATATCTTGCAAATTACAATGAGATCAACTAAAAAATATACAATGATTACAAAATAATCAATTGTTCAAGTTTTTACAATTAGTTAAATAAGCTAGTAGTGTTATTTGTAAAGTAATTGTAATGGCTTAAAACAAAATAAGGAAAAAATAAATCACAAAGATAGTGGCACATAAGATTTATAGATGTTTAACAAAACCTTCCGCCTATATCTTTTACCTTAGGCCACCCATAAGGATTTATATTAACCAGCTAGACTTACATGTATTAGCAAAAACCTTACAACCAATTAATAATAGTTCTAGGTGATTGTAATACTTTAACCATCAGGGCTAATAGGTGCTTGTAATACTTTATAGTTGTACAATAAGACCTACGAGTATTTGCAATACCTTATACTTAACTCAATTAAGAAATTTATAATAGATTGATTGGATTGTATAAGCTTAGAGGCTTTTCAAATTTTCTTACATTTGAAACTATTAAAGTTTAACGATCTTTTCGTAAAAAAAAAATACCTAATTCTTTGCTAACTTACACTCTTAAAAACCTATATTTATATAAGTTTTTAAAGCAAGTGGTTGTTTTTTAGACGAATGGATTTTTTTTTCTCTTCCAATCGATTGGTTCCTCCTATCAATTAATCAACTTGAACTTAATCTGTCTAAATTAGTCATCAACTGTTTTTTTTTTTTAAACGTGGCACTTTTATGCTTTTATTGTAATCAATTTCACACAATCTTAGAAAATTATGCATCAATTATAACAATTAGTTGACCATATATTTATGAGTAGTTTGACTATATTATAGAGTTTGGGCAATTGTTCATTATAAACAACTAAACACTTTTAAGCCTTGGAAATATTCATGAATGGATTATAAATACTTGTTTGCCTTTTATAATAAATTTTTAAGATTATAAATACTTGTTTAGGTTAAGGAAAACTTAGGAACCAAACCTATTAATAGCTATTAGTCTTTAAGATTATTTGGACTAAGTTTGGTCTTGTAGGACATCAATAGGAATGCATATTGTGCAATTGATTACATCTAAATCTTAAAGAATTGCACTTTTAAAAAATAATTTGATGTAGTCATCTTATTGATGAGTTATTGTAGTAATCAATCATTTTGAGTAGCTCTAATCCATTCCAATTCCAATTGTTTGGTTAAACGAAATCGGAATCCCATTCCCATTCATGTTGGAATGACATTCTCCCCTATTTGAGGGAATAGCCATTTACCTACTTCTGCCTTTGGAGTGAAATCCAATTCTTGCTAATTCCAATTTTAGTTCCTTTTTTTGTATGAATCAAACAAACTATGAGAATAGACCATTAATTTCGATTCCAATTACAACTGTGAACCAAATGGGCCCTTAGTTCTTTAGTAGAACATAAACTCACTAGAGAGATTTAGTATTGGTGTTGAGAATATGAAACTTATATAACTCATCAAGTAAACCTTCAACTTATTTATGATTGGTAACAAACATAAATATCAATCGATCGAGAGAGAGAGATAGCGAGGTAATTAACCATCTCGCCCATGCATAAGACATGTTATATTTTACAAAATGTTTTAAATATATCAAATATGCGAATCATGGCCAAACCATTTGACTTGTGATTTGGAAAGCATTTTGATTGTATGCTTGGTTTAAATCATTATCCAAAAAGACATGTAAGAGCTAAAAGCACCGAATTTTAAACCCACTTTCCATTTTTCTCAATGATGGTAGAGCAATGGCATATTGTTTGAAACATGATGTTAACCATAAATGGAAGAAAGAATGGGGGGTCATTGGATTAAACCTTACCTTATGAGCCATAGATTTGACATCAATAGTAAGAAAGTGATTATAGTTTGGTCAAGGCTAGGGATGGATGATGACAATGGAGAGCTTATGAAATACTCAAATAGTAATCAAGGAAATGAAAAATGGGAGGGGAGGATGTTCACTGGGTTTGGCATGATATGTGAGGTCAATGTGTTATATGTAGCAAGATGTGTTCTTAGGATATTGTTTTGGAATTGGTTGGCTTGGAGTGTAGTTTTGATCCAAGTTGCGAGAGGATTGAATAAGAACAATCATGGAGGTGGATCTTACGGCCAACAATTTGAACATACCTTGCTCTTGGGCACATTAAATCATGCCCTAGACCTAGACCTAGACATGTCAATGATGCCCAAAACTTTGCAACCCGGTCTAAGTATCCAAAACCTAGATGGCACGTTTACGTAATTGGATCATATTTGGATTTTGTGATATGCATCTAACTAATAAATGGATAAAATTCAAATTTGAATCCATCCAATTCAATTATATTATAATATTTATTGATTTTTATATATAAAATTTATATAGTTATATTTAAAATTATAAAGAAAATATATTTTTATATTATATTATTACTAAACATATATAATAAATTTTGTATGTTATATTTAGATTGTTAAATATAAACTTAAAAAGGTGTTTATTATTATTTTTTATTTTTTGGGAACCAGATTAAATTTAATCCAATATGAGCCCGTTAAGATTCAATAGCTTAGGCTGCAAGTTTTCAATAGTTAGAACGATTATGAACTTTTCATAATTGAATAATAAAAATTAAAAAAATGATAAAAATACAAAAGATATAAACTTTGTAAAAACCAATAATTGTTTTTAACATTTTATTGGTGATCTAAATCAAATACAAAAGTGAAAACTAACCTAAAAGTGAAATTGCTATCTTGTTTTATGGTAGATCAATTAATTTTAGGCCAAAATTTGTCAATTCGTGAAGTTATAATTAAATAATAAAATATTGAAAGATAAAAACACTAAAATAATAAAAAGTGTATAAATTATGTATAAAAGATTTGCACATATTAATGGATAATAATAAGTGTATTAAATGAAAATAATTTGTATAAACATATAAAAACATATTATATAAGACTATCATCATTGCAAAATTTCTCACATGCAAAACACCAACACACATGCCAATTATATATAAAGTTGAAAAGTAATTATTTTTTTTTGTTTTTTCTGTATTTTTAAAAATTAAAACGGATCCAGATAAAACACAATCCAATCTGAGTCCGTGTTCCGTTTTGCAAATCCCCTAATAAAAACGCGGATTTTAAGGTACCGTATATGATACGGTTTGATCGGTCTGTCTGACTAGCATCGCTAAACTGGTCGGTTATTCTCACCGCTCGAGCGCTTTGTTAAGCAGGGTAATGGCTCTTCAATTTCTTTTCTTCTTTTGGGCCCCCGCTTCCACTAAGTACCCGGGAAGGCGGGCAACGACTCTGTGAGGTTCTCTCATTCCCTCTGTTGGATTGATTCAGAGTTCAGACACTTAAAACCCTCAGTTGTTGCCTCTCGTTATTCCTCTCTTCTCGTGTCCATCTCTCTTCATATGCTTTAATGGCGTCCGAGGAGCAGTTACTGGCAATTAAGGTGCATTTCTCTCCCTTCGTTCTTCTCTTTTACTCTTTCAGTGCCATTAAGTTTCATTAGAAGGTTTATTTAGTTAAATTCAAGTAGAAAAACGGGTCTGTTAAACTATGCAGAAAGCGAAGGTGCTGATGGTTGGGGCAGGCGGTATCGGTTGTGAGCTTCTGAAGACGCTTACTCTCTCTGGTTTCCAGGATATTCATATCGTAAGCTGCTTTCATGTGGTTTTCTTGGAGGTTTCGTTGATTTATTTTAGGGGGGGGGGGTTAGGCTCCTTTACTAATTTTCTTGCTGGTTCTAGGGTTTTGTGAGTGAAAATTTGCTTTTTCTTCAGCTCGACTGTCCGGGTAGTTGGGAATGGTTGTTGAGTAGGGAAATTTGGTTTTCATTTTTTCCCCTATTTTCAATATTCTGATTAACAAGATTAGTTTTAGTTATTTTTCCCCTCTTTCCACACTAACCTACTGACCAGTGTTCTACTTGATGTTGTTAATCTTGTATGTGCTTCTTTTGTTCATGTATTTCTAACATCGTATCCCACAACTACCAACAAGATTGATGCGTATCTGTATGCTTGCCTAACTATTAGAATTTATATTTTTTCAAGTGCGCCCTAGAAAAAGAAAATAAAGAATAAATATTAAAGAGAAAGATAAAAAAATAAAGGCAGAAAACATGTTTATAGTTTTTTTTTTTTTAATTATTTCACATCAGTAGGAAGCCGTGGTCTTTATTTAAAAGTAATTATTACCTTTAATAAAAATTCCAAAGTAATTATTGTGGTACGAACCATGAGATATATGCCAACGTTATGATATGGCTTTATGATGGGATAGATTTATGTGTTCAACATGTTGCGTATAACTTTTGTTATGAAGTTCAAAGTTAGGAGCATGCTGTTTTACCTTATGCCCAATAACCCAACTTGCAATTTAGAGCATACAAATTTTGGGTCATCATGTGTCAGCATGCAACTTTTTTCAAATGATTAAATGAATAGTGCTTACGATTTTCATTTAGAAGCATGGGAACATGTATGTGTTGGGAGGTTGCTTTTCTCAGGGGTAAGGCTGCGTACATCTATTCCTTCCCAGACCCCACATTGGGAGGAGCCTCATGCACTGGGCTGCCCCTCTTATAACATGCCTCAAATTTGCTAGTATGAGTTTATGTAGGCTTTTTTTTCCCCTTCATTTAAGCATTTTGCATATTTTTGCTTTCACTTGCAGATTGACATGGACACTATAGAAGTCAGTAACCTAAACAGACAATTTTTGTTTCGACAATCACATGTGGGGCAATCTAAGGCAAAAGTGAGTAATTTGTGCTTCTGGATTGCATTTATGTGGATGCATGGGGACTGTGATTGATGTTTCAAAGTTAGCATTTGCGAGGTTGTTGGTTTAATTCAGTTGCTATTTATTTTGTAACCCAGGTTGCTCGAGAAGCAGTCTTGAGATTTAGGCCTCACATAAGTATTACACCATACCATGCAAATGTCAAGGATCCTGAATTCAATGTAGACTTCTTTAAACAATTCAATGTTGTTTTGAATGGCCTTGACAACTTAGATGCAAGGCGACATGTTAATCGTCTTTGCTTGGCAGCTAATGTTCCTTTGGTTGAAAGTGGAACTACTGGGTTCCTAGGGCAGGTGAGTATGTTTCACATTGTATTTCGTTTATCTAAATTGAGATTCTATTTTTCATCTCTCTTCTTCATTGATAGTCTCTGCCTATGCTTTTTTTTTTTTTAATTCTTTATGTATTATTTGCCTAAATTTCCTTACTGTTATAAGAATAATGGCTGGGGAGTATAAGATTCTTGTCCAACTCACCTCCATGTTGCCTAGTAATTATGGGTGCTCTTCGTAAATAAATAAATGATAAGAATTTGAGTCTTAATTTGGACTTTTAGATAGCCAATACGTTGGTCAATAGACTGGTAGCATGATGAACTTAATTTTTTCCCCATAAATTAACATGATATTGAAGGATAAATTTACACAATAAGTTACTAGGAATTCAAATTAATTGTTTTCTTTTTTAGTTTTTTATACCAATAGACAAGCATGCAAATTGAAAAAAGCAAAGCTTTTAATTATTAAAAACAATGACATTTATTTATAGCAAAACATAATAAATCATCATATCCAAATAAAAGACTATCATTTTAAATCTATTAATTTTAATATTTCAAACACAAGAATGCATTCTCTTTTTGTTTTAACGTTTTTTTCCCCTTATCATGCCAACAACATATTTGGGCTAGGGTTTAGGGGTAGACCACAAAAGGACATGGGTTGAAATAGTAAGAAATGATTTAAGCACTCATAATTTAACAATGAATATGACATTAAACAGAGTGGAAATGTGGAATGGTGAAACAGTATTCATGTAGCTGACTCCATATAGTTGGGATAAGGCTTGGATGGTCAGCAACATATTTCAAACACAAAAAGTACAATGTAATAGGTATTTTATAGAGTAATTGTGTGCCAGAAAACATGCCTCACAAAAGAAGGAAGTGAAAGACAAAGTCTTGCCTGGGGGCACCATGCCCAGGGGCAGACATGTGTAGTTGATTCTGTTTTTAATTTATTTAGTCATTTTAGTCAGCCTATTGGCTGTTTTATAAACAAATTTGGTTGCCTCTGCTAGTGGTCTTTTCACTAGTAAGAGTTTTTATTTTTCATTAATTAATAAAAAAATCCAGTTAGTTTTAGAAAAAAATTGTATGCCAAAAAACTATTATCAAGTATAAAATTATATAATTTTATATCAATAAAAGGTTTAAGAGAGAATAATTAATGAAAAAAAAAATGAGAAAAACCAAGGGTGGTGTCCATGTTTTGTTTAATGAGGGGATAATTATAGAAAAAAGAAGGAAAAACCTCTTTTGCCCTTTTCTCTCACTCTCTCTCTCCTCTAAAGCCTTGGATACTTATAAATTAATAGTAAAACCTTAAAATAAAACATAAGTAATGTAAGCTATATGATGGGATGCATAAACACATATGCTAATAAGATGTACTCCCAGGTCCTTTACACAAGTCCTTGGTTCTTAGATGAGCACCTTTTTGCATGTGTGATGCTTTGGCAACTATATTTTCATGATTCATGACTCAATTAGAGAAGTTTATTTGTGCATTTTTGAGAAGAGATAAAGTATACTTTCATTAAAATAATCAAATGAGCTATGTACAACTAGATGCTGTACAGGGGATATACATCATTACATACAAAAAGAATGCATATACCACGGTACCACCAACCCCTAGAGTTTACAAAAAGAATTTCATAAACAAAAAATTTACCGTGATCTTTTCTGTTAAAACTTCTGTGTACTGCTACCCAAAAATACAGTTTGTTCCATATTTTCTGTCAAACATCCTTAGCTGAGCAACCTTTGTTCTTAAACACTCTAGAGTTCCTCTCCTGCCATATGACCCAAAAAATAACCCCTTGAATCATTTGCAGTATGATCTTCCTTTTATAACTTAAGCCTTGCAGGTACCATCCTTCCAGAACATCTCCATAGGTGTGGGACAGCAAAGCATTCCCTGAAAACAAAGAGCTTAAAAACTTGTCCAAATGTCATAAGTGAAGCTGCAATGTATCATTAAATGGTCCAGAGATTCGTCATTTCATTGCACAACACACACTCTTGGGAATCTAGCAGCATTCCTTCTTCAATAAATTATCTCTAGTGAGTATCTTATTTAGGTTAAAAAGCTACCTTGGATGGTATGCTCTTTCACCACTGTATTAGTGGAAATGTGTACAACACTATCTCCAGTGAGTATCTGATGTGTACATTTTATGTTTAGAGGCTCTTATTTTCACAATTCAATCAGAGAATGTGTCTCCTTTTGCTATAGGTTGATCATACATTGCATGGACTAGAATGTTAGTTTTTATTCCTGATAATGGAAGTTTTACAGGGCAAGGGTTTTTTGAGTGAGTTTGCAAATGGTTTGTGGGACTGATAATGAAAACGTCCTAGGAAAAGCACTAGGCTGAGCCATAGCATGATGCTTAGACTGACAACCTCTTACTTTTCTAGGTAACTAAATTGCCACCTAGAGAAGTATAGCTTCCAATAGTAGATCACTTATTAGAAGATAAATTTTGCTCATTCAGTATCAATAAAGCCCAGCACATTCAGGTTTCCATTATCTCTATATGGTTGTCCATGACCAGTCGACAGTCCATGAACTGGTTGATCACACTAATTGCATAAGAGATGTTAGGTCGTATCACTCGTGTAAAGGTGATATAATTTAACTTCACAACGAGCCTTCTGTATCTCCATTGTTTATCAAGTAAGTCTCCTTGATCTATGTCTAGCTTTGTTTTGGGATCCATCATTGTAGAGCATGGCTTGGATCCCAACATTCTGGTCTCTTTCAATGGCATACTTGCATTTATCGATACACTTCAATTCCCAAGAAATACCTCAATTTCCCTATGTCCTTTCTATAGGACCTTCTCCTCAAAGAAAGGGCTTAAGTTCTTCAATGCATTGCTTATTAGGACCTGTAATAACACTATCATCAACATACATGCCATCAGAATAATCCTTCCTGCAGGGCTGCAATTGTCTTCTCACAAAACACTAAGGTGGCGTTTGATAACACTTTTCAGATGTTGGTGGCGTTTGATATGGTCTCGCCTCTAATATCTGATTAGAGGAAAAATGTCTTGACACAGGTAGAGATGGTCACACACATAACTGATTCTGATGCATTTCAGATGTAATTATTTAATAATAACAAATAATAGTATTTATTTAATGATAATAGCTATCAAAAAATAATAATGATGATATTATTATTATTATCTAATAATATTGAATAATAATATTTTTATTTAAAAATAGTTTTCTAATAATATTTTTATCTAATATTAGTTAATAATAACAAATAAATATTATTATTCAATAAATAATAACTAATATTATTTATTTGAATAATAATTGTAAATATCACTATTATTACTTAACAATATTTAAAAATATTAATAATTAACAGTAATAAAACTTTATTTAACGATAATAATAATTTTATTTAATATATATCTGTTTAATAATATTTTTATTTAATAAATATCTTCTTAATAATATTTTTATTTAATATTAGTTAATAATAATAAATAAATATTACTATCAAATATTTATGATTAATTAAATAATAACTAATATTAGTATTTATTTAACAGTATTAATTAACTAATATTATTATTTATTTAATTAAATTATAATATTTTATTGAATACTATTTATTCATAATATTACTAAATAAATAGTAATATTTAATAATAATAATAGCATTAATGTTATTTTTATTATTTAATAAATATTTTTAATAATATTTTTGTTTAATATTCTTTTGATATTATTATTAATTAAATAATAACTACTATTATTTATTTAAATGAATAATAATATTATTTCTGTTACTGTTATTATTATTATTATTTAATAATAATACTTTATTTAATAATTATCTATTTAATGACATTTTTATTTAGTATTCTTTTTATTATTTTACTGATAAAAATATTCCTTTTATTATTTTAACATCATCAAAAGTCTATTTCCAGGGGTAAAATAGTAAATTTAACAGTTTCAGATGTTGGAGAATTGCTCCAACTCAAACAATCTTATCTTTTCAGAACCTCTAAAAAGCAGATAATCATTTCTACTTTTCAGATTTCAAACCCAAATAATAGGTCTTGACTTTTCAGGCAACAAATTTCAGATTTACCAAATGCTACCTAAATGATAAGATTGACACTTTTTTAACCAAAAGGAAACTTTGGCCTTACTAAATTTTCCAAACTAGGCTGGAGGGGACTGCTTTATTTGATAAAGTGCCTTTCTCAAGAGGCACACTTTCCCAAACAATCCTTGAGCAACAACCTAGGAGGTTGCTACTTGCTCCATTTATACATTTTCTTGTAGGTTACCATGGAGGAAACCATTTTTAACATCTAATTGGAATAGGGGCTAATGGTATGTCACCACAAGAACAAGTATGTTGCATATTGTTGCTAACTTAGCAATAGGAGAAACAGTCTTTCCATGGTCCATTCCTATGTCTAAATAAAGCCCTTATCAACAAGGCGAGCTTTCAAATTTTCAATAGAACCACTAGCCTTTCCAGGAAGGAATGAAAGCACAGCCATTGAAGAGGGGGAGAACAGAAAGGGAGATGAGGGGACTGGGATTGAAGGAGCAAAGGAAAAAAGACTTGTGGAAGAGATGTGGGAGAATAAAGAAGGAGAAGGGGACAGATGTGTAGAAGAGGAGGAAGGAGGGAAGAAGGATTTGGGGATTGAAGGAGAGGGAAATGAAGGTGAAGAAGGTAAGAATGGTGGGGGGGGGAGGTTAGAACATATAAAAGGAAAAAGTACAAAACTTTCCCTTTAGAGGAGACTGGAAAGGAGGGGATGGAAGTGGATTCAGGGAAGGAATATGAATCTGAGCTGATGATTGATGAGACCCATTTGGTAGAAAAGACTGCTAACATTGAGGAAGTGGTGAATAGGGGAGTGAAAGTTAGCAAAATTTTGGGTCTGTTTTTTCTAGGAGGAAACATTTGGGAAGAATGAAGGTTTGATAGATCTATGGAGGAAACATTTGAGAAGAATGAAGGTTTGATAGATCCAGCAGTTAATCCTAATTTTGATAACTCAACAAAGCAAGAGATGGAAGGGATAGCTGGAGGTTGGGGGGATTTCATAGCGAAGCCAGAAGAAGTGGTCAAGGAGATGGTGGTTGAAGACAGAGGTCAGAAGCCAGCGGGAATCCTGAAGCAGCAGTGGGAAATCTAAACACAGTCAGATTTATCAAAATAAAAAAAATCTAAACACAGTCAGAAGATTCAGAAGTCAAAGGAATAAAAGATCCCTGTCTCTAAGGTTTTCATAAGGTTAAAAGGTGGTCTATTTGGATTGGGACCTAACAAGCTTGTAAGAAAACCCAAAGGATTAGTAAAAAAACGACAACAAAACTGTACTAAAAAAACTGAGGAAGATGATTGAAGTGGTAATTTGGGTTTGGGTATCTTGCTTGGTTTTTTGTTGGCCATCGGGCTGTTTTGGTATTCTTGTTTATTTCGTCTTTTATATTGTATTGCATAATTTGCATTGCTATGGGTAAGGGGCTTTCGTTAGTTGGTCGATTTGGGTTTGTTTTGTCTCATTGGGTTTTGTTTGGGTGGGCCTTTCTTTTTCGGGTGATTGCTTATCACCTTCCTTGTGTCTTCTTTTTTGCTTTAATAAGTTCTTTTCTTTTATCTTCAATTTTTTTTCAATAGAACCACTAGGTAGATACTTAATGGTATGTACCCAATGACACCCAACACACCTTTCCTGGAGGCGTAGAACACAAACCGATCAATACTCAATAGGATGAGCAATATAGGTGTAATTACCTTTATGAAGAGCAATAGGTAAGTCAAGGTCTACGGCAGTCCATTCCTCAAAAAGTCGAAAGCAGATAACACCTTTTTTTTGTTTTTTTTTTCAGTTGAAAAATTGGAAAGGTTAGACTGTTATCAAGTCTTTGCTTCTGATGACAGAAAGATTCATACTTCTTCTAAATCATTTGGAATTGTACTTTTCTGTGTTTTTGTGTTTATCCTGTAAATTTGTATTTAATATTTACTGTTAATTTCTTGATGGTATCCTCATTATGCCATGATACTATGCTATGTTTTTTGCCTGAGTGTTTCTGATAATGACCACTGTTTTTATGTTTTTGTATTTCAAGGAGAGCAGGTCACTGTTCATATAAAGGGTAAAACAGAGTGCTATGAATGCCAACCAAAACCTGCTCCAAAAACGTATCCTGTTTGCACCATAACTAGTACACCGTCAAAGGTACTGAATGTTGGAAGTAAAAGTCTTTGTTGCTTGTGCTTTGTTTAGATTGTAAATGACCGCTATTGTATTTTATTCCTTGGGTTATTAAAATTCTGCATTTTGCTGTACTTTTTTTTTTATGACATTTTGCTGTTCTGCCAGCAAGATCTTTTTATCAGCAATAATATCGAGGCTTTTAAGTTTGTCACTAACAAAGAAATAGAAACATCAAATCATTTTATTAGAACAAACCATTTATGACTACAATAGACTTTTCTTCTCTTGAACATGAGAGGAATAACTAAAAAAGGAAAACAAAGACAACCATAAAGAGGTCATGGCTTACTCTGGTAATACCATCTCCACATTACAAAGAGCCATTAAATACCTCTCCTATCTAGAGCATCTTCTAAAGATCTGGATGATCTAGGAATCTAGCTGACAAGATGTTATGATGGAAGCTAGTGATCTTGTCTCTCTTGTATGATGTTGCAGCTCTCATGGACCATCAGTTGCATTTCTCTGCATCCTATTACCATGGATGAGCCTTTTTCCACCTCTGCTATTATGTTTAGGGGTGGCTAATTCTCAGCCCCTGCAACAAGGATTATATTTTTCATTGAAAAAGGTAAAGTATATTTTGTTTATATAAATCAGAACCTGTGTACAAAAACCTGTATACAATGATGTTCTATGTATATGTGTCTGTATACAAATTTTCAAAAACCAAAACTGAGCTGTATGTCCATCCAAAAAATTCTGTGTACCAAGCTCCAAGATGTTACAGTCCCCACTGTTCTAGAGATCAGTTCCTCCTCGCTCCAAATCAAATTCATGAATATGTGAGCATTTCTTTCCTTCCACACGTTCTAAATTGCTGCAGCAGGAATGCGTCTCCAGACCACATTTCTTTTGGACAAGTGGACCCTTTCTTTCATAGGCCCCTTGTTTTCCAACTTAGTGACAGTGATTCCAACCTGTCAGGAGAACATCCCACAATTTTAGAGTTTAGGCAGACCAGGAAATTTTCCCCACACAAATCCAGCCACCTTGCAACACATAAATAGGTGATCAGAAGTTTCCTTCTCCAACTCACACATAGTGCATAAATCTGAGTCAATTGGCATTCCTCTTCTAATCATGCTGTCCCTTGTGAGGCATTTTCCTATCACTGCAGTCCACACTAGGAATGATACCCTTGACTTGGAGGGAATATGGGATATCTGAAATCTGCTACTAGGGAAGTCTGTGACGGTTGACTGATCTAACGTTCTAATAAAAGCTGGTGGAAAATAATCTTGATCTCTAGGTTCTGTTGTAATGATTTTAAGACAAGTTCTACTCTACTAAGTCAAGGATTATGTCTCTACCCTTATTGTTATTACCTCTCATACAGAGCCAGAGAATGCTGCATTCACCTCTTGCAAGTGGTTCTAGAGAGCTCTTCCTATGTCTCATGGCCTGGGTTACCTAGAGAATATGCATCGAAGCTGAATTTTAAGTCCATTTGGTTGGGGAATCCATTTCCTCTGCTCTGGTTGTATTGACTGCACAACTTTCATCACCTTAATAGTAATGATTTTGGGGAGAAGCTGTTGGAAACTTTAGAAGTAGTTGCTGAGTAACCTTCTTGTTGTTTTGGCTTTTGTTTGTATTATTATGTTTTTGCCATTTGGTGGTCAGAGTTGATTGTTGCTCTTGCTCATTCCAAATTCAAAAACCTTGATAGAAATGATTTTAGGGAGAAGCTGTGGAAACTGTTCTTTGTTTGATCAAAACTGTAGAGTTTGATTAAAATAAAAGGTAATAGTACAAATAGAAAATCATTGAGGGATAATTCCTCCTCCTTTCTCTCTCCCCTTGATTTTAACCACAAGTTACAACTGTGCCCAAAATAGTTGATTTCTCCCAGCTCCTTGTTTGGCTAATGCATCGGCCATAGAATTAGCAGTTCTTTTCACCCATTGTACTTGCAGCTCCATGTTTGTAATCCATTTAAAATTTTTCTTCTTATTGTTGTATCTCCAGTCTCCACATCCTGCATTCCTCATCTAGTAGCCATGCCACTACAAGTTTGGAATCCCCTTAGCTTTCTAAAGTTCATAATTCCAGCCCTTTGCACTCCTTCCATAAGTACCATAACTTCCACTCTTAAAGAGTTATTCTCACCTGCTGGACCCGAAAATAGTGCAACCACTTTACCCTCCTCATCCCTGAATTCTCCTCCAATTCCTGACATACCCAGGTTTCCCAAGCTGTGGGAAACTTTAGAAGTAGTTGCTTTTGGTTTTTGGTTGTATTATTATGTTTTTGTTATTTGGTGGATGGAGTTGATTATATTTGTGGGTGAAAGTTCTTCACCCAGTTGTACCTTTATCAAAAAGAAGAAAACCACAATTAGGCCTTCACCTCTAGCATGAGTGTATTAACCACTTCAGCTTGTAAATTAAAGGAATATCCTCCAAATATAAAAAAAAGGAATATACTCTGTTGCAGTCAAATTACACTTAGCCCAACCTCCACCCAACTTGAGGGAGGGTGTTGAATTATATATGGCATATTTACTTTTTGGTGTAACTGTGTAAGGGTAGAATTGTTTTTTTCATGTTATTTTATTTTCATCCTATATATAATAAGGGAGTGGGTGCTGCCACTCTTATGATTCCTTTTCAAATTTCTCTTTTTTTCTTATATCTCTTTTTTAACTCTTATTTATAGTAGGCAATATAAAATTTTGATCCTATAGCTAAGATGATTTGAGTTTGTGTTTTATTGTCTTTTGTTGTGCATTTCTCTTGGCCCTTGTGTTAGTTTGATGTTAAAAAAATGCCTCTTTTAATGGAGATCTTCATGAAGAGGTGTATATGAAACCGCTACAAGGTGGGGCTCTAGGTTTGGGGGGGAATTTAGTGAAGAAAAATACTCCTCAGGAAATGGTTATGAGGATTTCCAGTGGGTTTGGATAAATTGTAGCACAAAGTGGTGAGTTGCAGACGTGGGACTCATAGTTGTCAAGGCCTAGGTGACAAAAATTACAAGGTGGGCAACTTATTATAATTTTTTTGATCATTAGCAATTTATTATAATATCGTTTATATCATTGCATCTTTTTTTTGGTCAGCAACACAGAAAAAACTTCATTAATTATGTGAGAAACATGATTACAACAAGAAGTTGTGAAATGAACCAGCTATAGGAACTGTCCCAATTCAGTACTACATTTGAGCTCAAAACATGTGTGTTCTATGTATCCCTTGCCTGGCTAAGCTATCTGCCAAACTATTAGCAGACCTCCTCACCCATTTCACTTGGATTAACATGTCCTGTGACAGCCATTTGAGTTTTCTGATTCATTCCTCAAATGCCATGCCGCCCCTTCCCCTTTAACCAGCCACTTAATCACAGTTTTAGAATCTCCCTCAATAATCAACTTTCTAATACCCAGTTCTTTTGCCTTCTCAACCCCAAAAACTGCAGCCAAAGACTCTGATATTGCCACATCACCCTGCTCCACAGGGCCAGAGTATAAAGCAATTATGTTCCCCTCTTCATCCCTAATGACTCCCCCAATACCTGAGGGCCCTGGGTTACCCAAACAGCTCCCATCAAAATTCAGTTTCTTCCAACCATTTATTGGAGGAGACCAAACCTCAACAGATCTTTGTCTTGTAGTTGAGGATGCAGCGATGATACCCCAAGCTCTGAAGAAATCTTCAATCTTGAAATCCGAAAACAGCTTCAAAGCTTTTTGCCCAATGATTTACCCTCAATGTTATAGTTTCAACCAGGGTTTCCTTGCTTCGTTCCTTCTCTTCAAATATTCTTGCATTTCTTTCCTCCCACACGGTCCAAATTAGCACTGCTCTAGTGTCACGGGGGTAGTTCTACAGCGGAAGAACCCGTGCGGCGTCCTGGCCAAGGTAGGCCAGAACAAGCCTTTATAACACATAGAGGCTAGGAGTTGCCCGATGGGATGGCTCCACCAAAGTCAGTAGCACTGGATCATGACCTCAAGTCCAATGGCTGGGGCACTCTCCTGGCTCAGACCGGTCCATGGGAGGCGCCGCTTACGTGCTAAAGGGGGACAACCATAATGCAAGGCGGCCATGCACCGATGAGGTGACTTGGCACCGATGTGATGGGTCTCCTGTATGCCGATGATGACAGGCACCTGTGTGCCATGATGGTAAGCAACCGCTTGGGCCGGAACACACCCGTGCGCCAAGGACAACGGGGTAGCTCACTCAGCTTGGGCAAGGGACTGGCGTGGTGAAGGGACGTGCTTGAGCCAAGCCCGCATGCCAAGCCTCCCTTGAGTATCGACAGCGCAGTACCGGTCCAACACTGTCCCCATGAGCAAGTGTGCGCCCATGAGGAACCCTGGTAGCCATGCTAGCCGTTAACCAGGGCCGTCCCGCAAGGGGATGATGGTCTAGGAGTGCCAAGGTTAGGCACCCAAGGAGGTCGACCACCCCTCCTCAAAGAGTACGTTAAGCTTTTGGTGGTCTGCCTGAAGATGACATAAGTTCTCCCAAAAATCTTACAGGCGAAAATGATGGGCATGTCCCTAACGTAGGCCTGCCAAGCGTAGGCAAGGCTAAGCCTGTGTCAGACCGTCACACTAGTGCATCTCCACAAGGTCCTACCTCTCTTTTTTGTACAACTAATGCTAGTATGGCTAAACAAACCCTCCAACCTATCAGGAGAAAACCACCTGCATCCAAAAAGAGAAGTAAACCAATCCCAAACGAAGCTAATAAACGGGCAAGAGATAAGAAGATGAATCACAGTCTCACCATTCAACTTGCAAAGAACACACCAGTTGGGGGAGAAACACCAGTTTGGTCTCTTCCTTTGAAGTAAATCAAAGGTATTAACGCTTCAATGAAACACTTCCCAGCAGAAGGCGCTAATTTTAGGGGGAATGGGAGAACGCCAGACTTCCTTAACCGGGAAAGAATAGGAAGAAGAGGTGGCAACCAGAGAACGAAAGGACTTGCAAGAGAAATCCCCCACAGAATTAGGACCCCATATTCTAGAATCTAAGCCACCTTCACACAAGAAAACTGAATTCAACAAGCTCAAAAGATCAGTCATCATATAAAGTTCAGATTCTCTAAGGTTTCTAATGAAGCCAAAATTCCAATTCAATCCTGTAGAGAAGTGATGCTGAGTAAGGAAGTCAGAGATGGGCCTACCCTTAAACCTCATATGATGTAAGAAGGTAGAAGATAATCATGGATGGCCTTCCATGGGGCAGCCAAGGTAGCTCTACGAAGACATCCTGCATCCCACCCATTTATACTATATATACCATTACTTTGTTTTAATGTTCTACTATTGAAATTTAAAAGATCAAAGGGTTTTGAGAAGAGAAAAAATGAATAGAAGTGTAGAGACTAGAGATGTTTTTTTTTTCTCTCTCCCTCTCATCAATTAAATTAAATAGCAACTCCATCCTTGCTTTTTCTATTTTTCTTTTCATCTTAAAAAGTTAACCTTCTTTAGTTGCTAATTGATATGTTTTTTTTGATCAATAACTCAATGATTTCATTAGTTAAGGCAAAAAGTAATACGTACAATATGTAGAGGTATAGGACAAAGACCTTGAGAATCCCTCCCCAGACAGTCCCATTTCCCTTACAATTGTGCCCAAAATAGAGAATCTCTCCCCATTCCCTGTTTGGTTAAGGCATCAGCTACAGAAAACAGAATTAGCATTTCTCATAGAGTTTATTACAGTAGTATTATTTTTTGAAAATAATGAATTAATATATTGAAAAGATTTTTACCTTTTAGATATGATGATTTGCCACTTTTATAGAGGAAATTGAATGTTCTTAATAAAGAGAAATGCTATTGTTTTAATTAATATGCATGCTGAATGGTAGATAAAACTAGTGAACTAGCCAAAAGTTGGTTCTTTATATTATAAATTTTTTATCGCCTAGGCACCCCAGTTTGCCCAGAATGGCCTAGTTGCTTTGACAACTATGGTGGGACTTTGGAAAATGGACGGGATGCAGGTACCTCAAGTAGTGCCTCTTTATCTTCTCCTTGGAAGGCCATATCTAGCAATTTCCATCCTTGTACAATTTATTAGGTATGATAGTAACTTAGGCAACAACGCCAGATTTTGGGAAGATGTTTGGTGGTGTATTAATGCTCTTAAAGACCATTTTCTCTACCTCTACCCCCTTGCAACTTCTTCCTATCAAATAAAAATTCATATCAATTAAACTTGGTATTATTCAGTTCATCTAAAATTATTTGTTGGGAGTTTTTTCATTTAAAGATTAATACCTTTAAAACTATCCATATTTGTTTTTTTGTGCAATGCAAGTGGAGAATGCACCTATCACTTACTAATCTCCTGCTCTTTTGCCTCTAGTATATGGAAAAAGGATATTCTCCTTACTTGGTTGCAGGTGGAAGTGTATAGCTGACATCAGAAACATACTTAAATCATCTTTCTTTACCATGCATAGTAAGGGGAAGATAAAGGAGCAATATTATGGAAGATTTGGGAAGAGAGAAACATTAAAATTTTCTAAGAGCAGAATAAGTTTGTTGATGGCATTTTAATCTAAGTTGTGCATTTGATTAAAATAATGGAAGCATTTGTCCCTTCTCCATAGCTGACTTACTTTGGGGATGGGAACATATAATCTCAATCATCAACAACTCAATTATTGCGTACCTCCATTGAAGCCCTCCACTCTCAAACCAAACTAAATTGAATTTTGATGGATGCAGTAGGGGAAATCCTTGCACTTCAGGAGCTGGTGTTGTCTTTAGAGACTACCATGGACCATAATAGGTATATTTTCAGCCCCTATTGGTGTTGGGGACTCAAGAAATGCAGAGATTTCAGCTGTTCTTTGGGGACTGAAGCTATTTAAATCACCATTATCAGAAATCTAATAGAAGGGGGATTCATATGTGGTGTGTGATGGTTGAAAAAAATCCAGTGTGTACATGGAAATGCAGAAACATGATGAGGGATATAAGGCAAACAGGAAAATATATGATGATTACTCATACATGGGTTAGAAAACTAGCTAATGTTTTAGCTGACGAGCTGGCTAAAGCATTATCTGTGAAAATTGGGATAGGTAGCAAAGCCAGCCTATAACCCTGTACTGAGTTTTGAAATACTATATGTAAATATTCATTCTTTATACCACAATAGATAAATTTAACTGTTACCAATAAAAAAAGAATGGGGAAAAAACTAGTAACAAGGACAACCAAAATGGAATTCATGACTATCCATACTTTTAATCTAATCATACTCATGGTAGGAAGCTCTAGAATTCTATCTTTTGCCAAATCTCCAGTTCCTATTCTGACTCAATTACATTAACAGATATTTTCTCTAGACTATAATAAACTAGACCTCAGTAAAGTTTTCTAGCTAACCTATAAAAAGAATTTATGCTTATAATTTTGATTGTCAGTGATTTAAGAGCTTAAGCAATGTTGTTGACATGTCAGCATATTCTAATCCATTATCCTGTCATTGGTATTTTTGTTTTTTTTTCCAAGTATGATCTTATGATGCAGGACAGATAATGGCCAGGAATAGCCCTTAAAATTCAGGTTATTGGTTGGATACCGGGTCTCTTTCCCTAAGGATGTGAAAAAATTAGTAATGAGGAAAATCAAAATTTAGAATTAACGGTTTTCCATTATTCTAATTTAACCATGTAGGTTGCTCTAGATTTCCTTCTTCTACTAAGTTTTTAATTTTGATCTGATTCAGATTACATTGATAGGGATTTCATATGGGCTCTTTAACAAGCTAGATCTTATTATTATTTTTTTTGTAAAAGGTAATGTAATTTTAATCATCAAATACAGACTGAAATTCAGACCCAAGAAGGCAGTCTGAAAAACAGCCGGGATCCTAAATTAGTTGGATACTGGATAGCTCCTTCTCAAACAATGTGGGAAAAAAATATACTAACCAGAAAAATCCCAATTGAGGATGTATGGTCATCCATACTTCCAATCTAAATCAAAGTAGGTTTCTCTAGATTTCCTACTTCTACCAAATTTCCTAATTGTAATCTATTTCAGATCACATTGATAGATAACTTATCCATATTCTTTAACAAACTAGATCCCCATAAGGCAAATGCTTAAAACTCTATGTTTTGCCTTTTTTCTAAGATACCATATGAAAATGTTCCTGCTTATCATCGTGATGATCAGTGGTTTCAGAGCTCAAATCATGTTGTTCACATGCTAGCATATTTTAATTTGCAGTCAGCATTATCCTTTTAGTAATCTCAAATAATAGTTTCATATAGAATGGGACTAAAGTAAATTTGCAGTCAACATATTTATGTCTCATGGCTTTGTCATAAAATAACTTGCGAAAGTTATAGATCATTACTATTTTATTATATTTAGCGAGATATTTTTTAAGTGTTTTATTTTGTTTCTTTTCTTTTCTTTCTTGTCTTCTGCTGCTTCTTTTTTTTAGTCCAATTTGTGCATGTGCTTTTATGTGGTTCATTTCTGGAAACTTCTAAGCAGTCCTTGGTGTTACCATTGTCTGAATTTTGCAGTTTGTTCACTGTATTGTTTGGGCAAAGGACCTACTTTTTGCGAAGTTGTTCGGTGACAAGAATCAGGCCAATGATCTGAATGTACACTCTGGTGATGCTACTGGGTCATCAGAACATGCTGAAGATTTCTTTGAGAGAAAAGAAGATGAAGATTTTGAGCAGTATGGGCGGAGAATATATGATCATGTCTTTGGATATAATATTGAAGTGGCTTTAGCCAATGAAGAGACATGGAAAAACAGAAACAAACCAAAGCCTATATATTCTAGGGATGTCCTGACTGGTGAATTTGTTCAACAGAATGGCAATTTGGACAAGAATTCTCATATTGATGACCCATCAACAGTGTCTGCAATGGCATCTCTAGGCCTGAAGAATCCACAGGATATTTGGAGCTTGGTGGAAAACACAAGAATATTTCTGGAGTCTTTGAAATTATTTCTGGGGAAAAGGGAGAAGGTTTGACTTAATCTGTAATACTTTTGAGTTTGAATTTGGTTTGATACTTTGATCTGGACTTCAGAAGCGTTACATCTTTATTTTTCTTCACTCCCTTATGCACTGAAGACTGCTTCATTTTTCTTCTCTACAGGAAATTGGTAACTTGATTTTTGATAAAGATGATCAGTTAGCAGTAGAATTTGTAACTGCAGCAGCAAATATTCGTGCAGCTTCTTTTGGTATTCCTATGCAAAGCCTGTTTGAAGCTAAAGGTATTGCAGGCAATATTGTGCATGCTGTTGCCACAACAAATGCCATCATTGCTGGGTTAATTGTGATTGAAGCAATCAAGGTGCTTCAGAGTGACACAAACAATTACAGGTGTGGAGCATATTCTTTTCTCCCCTTTTATTTTTATATGTTCCAAAAATGGTAGTTTTATCTGTTATACTAGCAGGGCCCCATGCGATGCAGGGGAATACCTGATATCAGATATGATGACAGAAGGGATTAAAAAGAAATGTAACATTATATCATTGTCCCTGAGCAAGAACGCCAATTATGGTTGTCTTCATTTCTCTTTCTTCTATGTTCTTAGTCCTGTTCAGTCACAAAATAGGGAAGAAGAAGAAGAAGAGGACGAGGTGGAGGAGGAGCCTCTGTGCTCGGCGACCAGGGAGAGGGAGAACATAGGGGCAGAGCCCTTGCCATTTGGCTGTAACATAGAATATTAGAGTCAGTGTCTTTGTAAGACGAAACGTCTTCTATGAAGAAGCTCATGGAATGGCTCTCTAATAAGCTTTGAAAAAAATTAGAAAAATTAAAAAAACAGGAGAAAATTAGGAGGGGGTATTCAAAAAGGGTAAAGATGGAGGAAAGAGGGATGCTGACTTGGCATTAAGGAGAGGGATGGGAAGGGGAAAGGTAGGAAGGAGAGGGTGCGTGAGGTGGCATTCCTTGTTATATATATTTTAGATGTATGGGAAATTTCTAACTAACCAGTCTGTCTATTACATTTATGGTCTTGCATGGGTATCTCATTCTAACTGCATTTTTTTTTTTTTGGTTTGCAATTTGGGAGTTGAAGAGGCCTTTTGATAAGGAGGGGCTGGTTCGACCTAGAGTTGAACTGGTGGGTCAAATGCACTCATCTGACTTATTAGAGGATCATGTGGGGGCAACGGCTGTTAACATGCGTAGGTTTTGAAGCCCATAGGTGAAGGGGGAAGAATTAAGTGATGGGCCAGTTCTGGTCTAAAGCCCAAAGATGGAAGGGCAGGTGGTAAAGTTTATTGGGCGAAGAGGGTGGAAAGTCAGTGCGATAAGGGGAAAGTGAGACGTCATCTTCAAGAAATTTAGAAACATTTCAGCCTTACGAAGGGATAAGGGACATAAAGATATCTGGGAATCGGTTATCATTAGGTTTGAGCAGAAAAAGGAGATCTGGTTGGAATTTGTTTGGGATTGTTTATCTTCAGGTGTTAAGGCTGGATAGAAGCAACGACATAAAGGTTCGACCAATGTTTTGATGGTGCCTGTTCGAGGAGGGAAGGATTTCTGACCTCGGGGAAGCTCAGATGTTTTTGGTAAAGAAGTAACAGGATTCTGAAGCAAGTGTAAAAGTGTTGAGTTTTTGGCTGGGAATATGGGCGTTTTCTCGTCTCAAAATGACTTAGATGAGATATCTTCAGGCAATTTATTTTCAATGGTGGTGGAGAATCAAGAAATTTTGAGTTTGACATAGAATGAAATCCAAACGATTAGAAGAAGTTGATCGCCTAATGCCTAAAGGAAGACAACTGTTGCATTTAGAGCTATAGCAACGAAAGAAAAAAAATTCAAATGGCTTAGTAGGGACATTGAGGTGAAGTACAGTTGGGTGAAGAGAAATGCTAACTCAATTGCCGATGGGTTAGCCAAGCAAGGGTGAATAGGGAATCTTTGTTTTGGGCTAATTTCTAGTTTTTTTGAAGAGTAAAATAGAAATTTTATTAAAAGAAAAAGATCAGTTACATGTAGTAGGTGACAAGATGGCACCTAACTAACAAAACAGAGCAAAACTGAACTAGGTACAGTCCAACACTACGACTGGTACAGATGCATCATTGAATCTCAAGCCAACACATTTATCAAAAACAATCTCAAGCAAACACCAGAAATTTTCCCCCAAATCTGATCTGTTTGCTTGATCGAAATCTGGTAACACCCAAACCCAATCTGCAATTAACTTCCCAACCAGAGCCACCAGAACTTATGTCAGTCTGTGTTCTTGAGTTTGTCTTAAAAAAATCCTTCTGTTCCTTTCGTTCCATAGTGTCCAGCACACAGCAAATGGGATGCAGCTCCAAACTATCCCTGCTTTCCTACCCCAATTCTTGGCCAGGTGGAGAAAATTTCTGCTGCAGTTCTTGGCTGAATCGCACTTTTCCCAAATAAAGAAGTGTAATAACTCCAAATTATTCTTGCAGTCTTGCAGGTAGAAAATAAGTGCAGAACAGATTCTTCATCTGCACTACACATGACACAATAGTTTGCCATATGAAACCCTTTGCTCTTCTGATGATCAGATGTTAATATGCTGTCCATGGAAACCAGCCAAGCAAAAGCTTCCACTCTAGGTGGAGTTGGGTTCCCCCAGATTCCACCCTTATAATCTGATCCCTGCTGGTCCTTTAACATAGCTAGATAGAAAGATTTCACTGAGAAAACCCCGTTCTTGCACTCTTTCCACCACAAACCATCCCTCGGAAGTGGATATCTCCACTTTCTGAAGCATGTTCAACAACTGAACACATTCTTCTATTTCCTGGTCTAGCAAGGGGCTTCTGAATTTGGGACACCATACAATCTTTTCTTCGCACACTTCAAAGCATTGATCAATTCTAATCTGGTTTTCAGACAGCCTATAAAGTTTCGGGCACACTTCACACAGCTTCCCCCTACTGCACACCACTCATCTTCCCAGAATCTAATTCTTGGCCCATCTCCCACCTTAAATCTGACTCCATCTTTAAACTCTTGATTGAACAACATGATCCCCTTCCAAACACTCACTTCGTAAGAGTTGGAGACCTCCCTTGACTCCCACCCAAACCTCACCAACCCATATTTTCCTGCTACAACCCTTCTCCAAAGGGACAATGATTTTTTGGCCTACACACCTTATCCCATTTCACCAAATGAAACTTCCTTCCACCACCAACTCCTTCCCACATAAAGTCCCTCTGTATCTTTTCAAATTTTTCCTCCACCTTTGCTGGAGCCTTTAGAAGAGATAGATAATAAGTTGGCAAACTTGAGAGAACACTTCTCACCAGTGTAATTCTGCCCCCCAGAGATAGGTATTTGACTTTCCATCTTTCTAGCCTTTTCTCTACTCGTTCAATCACTGGACTCCAAATCCCTGCTTCACTAAGCATTTGATGCTTGGTCATTGAAGGGGACTCGGATGTGGTGATTAGGTGGCTGAAGGAAGACAGCAATGGTTTGTGGAGCTACAGAAATGAAAAGAAAAAATTTAAATGTCTGAGTAGGGATTTTGAGGTGAAGTACAGTTGGGTGAAGAGAAGCGCTAATTCAATGGCTGTTCTCTGTTGTGGGGGAGTTAAGATATTTTACCTCCCCTTTCTTGTACTTCAAGTTTCACAATTTTTATTATTTAATAAAGCATCTTGTTACTGATAAAAAAAAATCCCTGCTTCATTAGTTCTGGATCGTACCGGAAGTCCTAAATATATGAAAGGTAGATCACCTGTGGCATTCAAAAAACTGCAACAAAATGGTCCAGCTCCTCCTTCCTTACCTCCCCTACCCCAATTATCTTAGTCTTGCCTAGATTAACTTTCAGACCTGTAAGCATCTCGAAATTTGCTAGAATAGCTCTCAGATTCAGCACCTGTTCCTCAGAGGCATCCAAAAATATGAGGGTGTCATCAGCATACTGTAGATGGGAGTTGCAAGGACTATTATCCCCGCCCATCAAAGCCTTCAATCCATCCCAACTGAGCTGCTTTGACTAGGAGCAAATTCAGCACCTCCATTACAATAACAAACAGAAGTGGAGAGATGGGATCCCCTTGCCGGAGTCCTCTAGATGCATTGAAGAATCCTGAGGAAATTCCATTAATAAGTAATGAGAAAGATAAGGAGGAAATACATGCATATATACAGCTTCTCCCCCTGAAGCCCATTTGTCTCTGAATTTCCTTAAGGAATCCCCACTCCACATGGTCGTAAGCCTTCTCGATGTCGATTTTGCACACCAGTCCTGGCCAAGGTTTAAAATGTCAATGTCGATGGAATTGCCGCTTACCAAAATATAGGACATATGTTGGAAATGTCGAGTGGAAATATTGTAAAAATTAGAGACATTGTGGGAATATGCAAAGATATTTTGTAAAATGATAAAAGAAGCATTAATACATATTTCTAGACTATTATCTTATTACCAACCATTATATAAAGCTAAGAAACTAAGATCAATAACAAATTAGTAAATGATGATTTACTGATTTATTATGCATTTTGATGTTTTTACAAGGTTATCTGATATTTTCTTTTCTTATTTTTAGTTCTGATTTATTATAAATTCTAATATATTTATTTCACACTAGTAAATAGAAATACATTTATTCTGTTTTTTTAAATATTAAAGTTATAATACATTATGTTTTATTCTAAATTTAATAAACTGATTCTCCTTTTTGTAGTATTAAGATTATGATAAATTCTGATTTCTTATAAAACTTGATGAATTTATTATGATTTTTAATACTAAATTTATAATAAATTATGATTTAGTATAAAATTTATTAAATTTATTCTGATTTTTATATTAAATGTAGAATATGGTTTATTATAAAATTTAATAAACATTTTCTGATTTTAATAAATATTTTAAAAAATATTAACTAGTTAATATTTTATTACTTGAAAAATATTTTATGTTTTATATTATAAAGTAATTAGTTTATTCTTTTGTTTTTAAATTTTGTTAATTCTTTTTATAAATATTTTATTTGAAATATTAAATAGAAATATGAATGGAATAATCTATATTAATATACTGTATTATATTAATATAATATACTAATATATTATATTTTTAATGTACATTAGTCGACATCCTGGCGACAATAGTCGACATCTTGTCAACATAATAGGAAAAACTGTATTTTTTTTTTGGTTATTTGGATCGACTTGGTCGACATTTCCGAAATATAGGAAATGTCGGCCGACATAATGTAATTTTTATATTACCATCCATTTTCATGTCGGTGAGCCTCGACATCGACATATGTTGGGCGACATTAGCAACATTTGGTAACATTTGAAACCATGGTCCTGGTCTTTTACTTCTTAATTTTGAGTCAATGCATTTGCTGGCCACCAACACCCCATCCAAAATTTGCCTTCCTTCTACAAATGCCATTTGGGAGTCACCCGCCACCTCCTGAAGGACTCTCCTTAACCTTTTAGACAGCACCTTAGAAAGTAGTTTGTAAGGGCTGCTAATCAGACTTGTAGGTCTGAAGTCTTTTATATTTATAGCACCATCTTTCTTTGGGACTAGTGTAATGAAGGTGGCATTGATCCTTTTGTCTGGTTCCTTTAAAGTGCAGAACTCCTGAATCATCTGAGAGAAATCTCCTTCCAAAAAGCCCCAACCAGCCTTAATGAATTTGAAATTGAACCCATCCGGTCCAGGGGCTTTGTCTGTCCCCACTAATATCTTTTAGTGCTTCTCGGATTTCTTCTATCTCTATCTCTTTCTAATTTTCTTTCTTTGTAATTTGTTCATGGGGAGTTAAGACATTTTACCTCCCCTATTGTAATTAAAGTTTCACATCTTTAATAGAGCTTATTGTTATTGATAAAAAAAGTTGATCGTCTAGTGGAAATTGAGATGGATTTTGACTTTTGACGCTGGAAGTGTAGAGCCGTAGAGGTGGAAAAGTTTGGGTCAGATAAAAATGAAGAGAAGAAAGAGGAAATGAGTCGTGGTGAACTTAATGATTTGGTAGAAGAGGTAGAGAGGAACTCCTACGTTACATGAGGTGTTTGTGGGCAATCTAGGGGTCGATTTGGGATAGCAAAAGATGGTAAGAACAATAAAGGGATTACCATTGTTGACAATTCAGAAGAGATATGAAAAAACCTGAGAAACAAATAGTGGGCACTTTGATCATACCACTAAGGTCTTTCATTGTCTGAAAGATGGTATTCTGGGGGTGGGACCTTCTAATAAATTTAAAAGAGTTTACAAGAAGAGGGGCATGAAGAATAAAATTAAAAGGCATATAAGCAATGAGAAGAGTAACTCCATTGATAAAGCTCAGAGAAAGGTTAAGAAAAGTGAGATGGAAGTGAGCTTTGATGCTCAAACTGAAGGAAATAGAATGGAGGTGGAAGGGGACGAAGAGAGTACTGATGAGGAAGAGGATGTTAAAAGTCCAGAGGAAGATAACAAAAAGAATTTGGAAGAGTGGGGGAGATAGAGAAGAAGGTTGACTTGGAAAAATTTTTGAAACAGAGGTTCAAGTAAGCAAGTTATTTGGGGTGTTTGTCTTGGGAGGAGAGGAATTTGTAAGAAAAAAGTTAATGGAATTGGAAAACTATTATCCTTTGCCTGCTGATTAAGTGTTGATCAAGATAGTTTTTTTTTTTTTTTTTGTTTCTTGTTTTTAACTACTTTCTGGGGGAAGGATTTCAGTTTGATTTCTGAATGCGGATTTTGTTTTGGCGGGTGGGTGAGAGGCATGTTGGAGGCTTTAAATTGTTGGGAAGTCTGGGCAGGGGCTCAAATATGTACTTCAAAATTTTGGTTGGGGGGACTCTTTTTTTTCTTTTTGGATGATAACTTATTACGTATTTTTGTATTCTCTTCTTTTTTTGAATAAAGTTTTCATTTTTATTTGTTATAGAAAAGGACTCTGTATTGGTATGAGTGCATGCAAGTATCAAAATATGGTTTTGTGTTGCATTGGGGACTGTCTTGAAGTAATCTGAAATTGCAGGCTTCTGTAGCTAAAACAAAGGTTATGATGTATCATAGTGTAGGCACAATCACACAAGTTTAAATTAGTTTGCAGACTGTTGAAGCAAGTGGATTAAGCCTTTAAGTGGATGGAATGATAAGAAAGCCTTAATTACTGATAATAATGCTTTAAATCTGACTGATGAAAGAAAAATGTTTAGATTCTGATACATGCACTTGGATTTTGATTTAAGCAACTTACAAATGTCCAGTATTTAACAATGATAATTTCTTAAATTTTCAGTTGGTTAGTGACTGAATAATTACTTATGGTATACGAGTGTAAAATTACATTATTGCTTTTATTTTTGATTGGTAACTTGAACTTCATTGCTCTACGAAAAAAAAAAAATTCTTTACAGTGTGCCATGCACCCTTTTTACAGGCCTATAGCCTGCCCATCCCATTCATTTTAGTGTATTGTTTGGATTACAACTTCCCCCCATGGGAAATGGTTCTCCAAAACAGCTGTTCCCTGAGAGTTCCTTGTTTTCCTAAAACGTTAGCCATGCCATTTGTTGATCTGTATGCCCATTAAAATCTCACCCCAATCTCTTCAACTAATCTTCTTACTTCTATTATCTCATTTCTTAGTTATAAATTTTCACCATGCAATTTGCTGATCTATCCAAAACAACTAATCTTCTTACATTATTTGGTTCTTTCCTTGCTAAATGGAGAGTAATCCAATGGCTTTTCTATGCAGGATGACATTTTGTCTTGAACATCCATCTAAAAAGATGCTTCTGATGCCAGTAGAACCATTTGAGCCTAACAAATCCTGTTATGTCTGTTCAGAGGTAATGCAGTCTTATTTGCACATCATTGTTTGACTCTTGTTTAAAGTTCTGGTTTATTACTGCATTCTGACCACACACAAATGTGCAATTGGAAATAGACGCCTCTTTTACTTGAAGTTAATACTCATCGTTCAAAGCTGCGAGATTTTGTGGAGAAGATTGTTAAAGCGAAGCTAGGTATGAATTTGCCATTGATCATGCATGGCTCAACCCTTCTCTATGAGGTCGGGGATGATCTTGATGAAGATATGGTCGCCAATTATTCATCGAACTTGGAAAAGGTACATTGTCTTGTCTTTTAACCATAGAAGTTATGCTAAAGCTGATGCTAGGGACTTGGTCATAGTTTTCAAGGCACCAAGGCAAAGCTAGGTGAAGGGGGGGTGGGGGGGGGAGAGGTGTCTTGTCTTGGTCATAGTTTTCTTGCACTAGTAATTGTCTATAATCTTTGAATTTAGAAATTGAGGAGGTGGGTTGGGTTGTGAGGCATGCTGGAGGTTTAAGTGGGGATCGTTTTTTTTTTTTTTTTGAGAAATGATAAATACTTTAATTAAGTGGGGATCATTTTATGAGGGCCGAGTTTAAAGATTGCTGAAATGGAAACTGTCTGGTCAAGTTACAGGTTGGTAAAAGAAGATACTTTTTCAAGTGCCCAAAGATCAGAAGGGTTGGGGCTTCTAATGGAATGCACTTGGTCAAGGTGCAGGGGGGAAAGGAAGAAAGCTGGTTCTGGGTGATTTCAGATACAACAGATTTGGAAAAAATGATTGTTTTGAGAGATGTGAAGGAGTGTGCTGTTAATAAGAGTGTTTGAAGCATGTATTCAATGGTAGTTCTCCTGGGTGCTGTGGTCGAGAAGGTGGTGAGAATGTTTTGGCTATTGATGCATCTAATCATCGGATGGTTGACGCTGTGTTGATCCTGGAAAGCTGCTCTGCTTTGATTGTGACTTCTTCAGGCAATGCAGGGGTGGAAGCAGTAGGGGTGGGTTTGGGTTAGGTATAAGCAAAGAGATGGTCTTCTTTTTTTGCAGAATATCCAAAGTGTTTAGCTTCGCATGATGGCTAGAAGCAGTGCAGAAGTGGAAGATAAAGCCATAGCTCATACTATGTTTCAGCTGATATGGGTTAACACCTACTTAAGGAGATTAGTATACAAATTACAGAGCCTATGAATCTATTTTGTGATGATAAAGGAGCAATTCATATTGCATCCAACCCTGTTTTTCATGAGAAAACAAAACACATTGAACTAGACTGTCACTTTGTAATGGAGAAGGTTATTAATGATGACATATCTACACCTTATGTAAGGTCTGAAGATAATTCACTGACTAGTTTAGCAAAAGTCTGAGTTGGGTTTAGAATGGGTTACTTTTTTAACAAGCTGGAGTTGTATGACATATGCTCCAGCTTGAAGGGGAGTGTTAGAAATATTATAATATGTATTGGAGTAGGCGGCAGGACAGTTCTGTCAATCTACTCTAAATTCACTTAAGGAGGGGTAATATGGTCCTTTTACTTGTAGTTATTTCTCTTAGTATAAATAGAAGTTGAGTGCAGGTGGGGAATAGTGTTTTCTCCTCATGCCAATTCTTTGTACTCTTTTTTTGTTCTTCCCGTCTCTTTATTGCATCCTTTTATTGTTGTATTTCTGTTTTCTTCTCGTTAGAATCAGAGCACAGTTACATGATAGTAGGAAAATTTTGAACTGAAAAATTCAGACTTCAGAAAGGTAATATCACTTGGGGATATTATTGTCAGAGAAGAAGATGGAAATGCAAGCTGGCTGGTGCTGTTATAGATGGAGGTTTTGAATATGTGGTCAATTTAGATGGTCTCCTCCTGATGCACATTGGATTAGCTATGCCATCCCTTGATTGGACAGAAATGGGGGAGTTTTCATAGGGGAGCATCCTACTTGACTTGACTAGGACACCTTTCTTCATATACATTTATTATTTATATAAACATAGACATCTGGATTTACACACACGTTTTACTACTATAATATAGGAGAATCTGGTTTACCCTTTTCAAAATGGATTATATATCTGGTAACATCACACTAGCACTTTTTGAGGCTTATTATCCTGCTGCTCTTAGCTGTTTCAATGTTGTAATTCTTTTTTTTTTTTTGGGATGGATTTGAATGCTGTAATTCCTTGTTTGTAATACATTTCTATGTCAAAATATTGAAGTATATTGTTTGATAATCAGTTGTTAACAACCATTATTAATTGTTATAACCGTTATAATGGTTTATATTTTGAAAATGGATGTTCTAATTGTTTATGTCTCCATTGTTCTCAGGTACTAGCTGAACTTCCTTCTCCAGTCACTGGTGGGACAGTTCTCACTGTGGAGGATCTTCAACAAGAACTGACATGCAATATTAATATCAAACACAGGTCTTTTTTGAACTTTCTCCTTAACTGTTTAGCCTGTGGGAGAGTTTATTAATATCTAAAAGGATTTCAGAACACCTAATTTGTTTGATTCACTAGAAAGCAATAAAAGAAAATATATTGCGTGTTTGAAGAATCAAAGTAAAAGCCATTTGATGTCTTTGCTCCACACATCTTAATCAGGAGCTTTTTTACTATTTTATTGACCACTTATGTTGTTAATCTTTTGTTTTTTCCTTGAGTTTTAAGGATAGGCCTTACAAGGCTTGCATTTTCTTTTGTTTTTAGGATACATGGATGAATATAAGAAACAATGTTTAGAAACATTCATCAAATGAAGTGTTTTTATGTAGCAAAAATAATATATTTTTTAACCATCATACAATAATTAATTTGAAGAACATTGGTTATATTACCATCTTGCTTATTTACATTTGGACAAAAAGACATGTTAAAGTTTTTGGATGGGGTAGAAGGAAGGATGGTGTTAGCATGGATTGGAAATCCCCAGCTAAAAACAAATTGAAACTGAACTTCAATTGCAGCTCTATGGACAATCCGGAGAGGGAAGGCAAAGGGGGTGTATTCAGGAATCACTTAGGCATGGTGGTGGCCTTATACACAGGGCCAATTGGAGTTGGATATTCTGTTATAGCTGAACTGATGGCATTGTTGCAAGGACTAAATCACTAAGGTTAGCAAAACAGCTTAGATTCTGAGAATTGGAAGTGGAAAGGGGACTCAAAATTGGTCATATATTGGACAAGGAAAAGTACTTAAGCACCTTGGGTTTACAGGAATGCCGTTAAAGAGATAGAATACCTATCAAGGAAACTCAACACTTGGGTTAGAAAAACTGCAAATGGGATGGCATATGCACTAGAAAAACAGGGGGTTAATAGACATCATTTGTTTTGAGCAGGTGTAAACTTTTGTGTTGCGGTTTGTTGGAGTGCTGCAACATATTGTACCAAACTTAATATTAATGAATTTCCATTGCTGACAAAAAAGGGGGTTTTTGGGATTGGATGGACTTTCAATGATCAGGAAGGGGGGATGGTTTTAGTATTTTCAGCATTACATGGACTTGGGCACAGGAGTCAAAATCCAACATGTTCACGGCCTATGCTGGGGTAATATGCCATTAAAAGACAAATATCCCTCAATTTATTCCATAGAGATAAAAACAAACCCATAGCCCCTTGTGGAGAGGCTTGAAAGGTTCTGAATTCTCTGTAGTTCAAGATTTAATTATAGATCTTGAAGGAATCTCTCTGGCACTGGCTAATTCCACCCAAAGTTAGGGCTTTCTGTTAGAAGGTATTTTATTTAAGGATCAATTTTACAAGGTTCTTTGAAGGAGGCAACCCAATTGGTGCTTGTCCCCTCATGTTAATTATTTATTTATTTTTGTGTAAAGCTTATCCTCTCATGTTTGCTCATTGTGTAAAGCAAGTTGTGAAACTATAAGCCATCTACCAAATTCCTGTACATTTGTCCCTAACATCTGGGAGCATTTCTTTGACCCTCCGAGAAATATGTTGTAAGTAGCTTGTTTTATGACACCTTGTTCTCCCCACCCAAGAAAAGAGGAAAGATCCTTTGGAGATGTATCCTTTAGTCATTATGGGAAGAATGAAATGCAAGTTTATTCAAGAGGCCCATTTTAAAGAGGCTATGATTGATAACATCACGATAAAGGTGGTTCATTGGGTTAACACTTCACCAATTTTAACCCTTTTTCGGTGGATAATATTGTGAGATGATCAGAATATATTGCTGCTTCATCATCCTTGGCCATTAAGTTAATATCCTCAATTTGGTTCCCTCCTTCAGCATGCAACATTAAGTTGAACTTTGATTGGTGCATCTTTGTAAATCTGGGGCAATCTGTCATTGGGGGTGTCTACACCCCCATTCAGGACCTATTAGACATGGGAACTCAATCATAGCTGAATTATTGGTTGTACTCCAATGAATAAGAATATGAATAGATCAAATTTATAAATGTTTATGGTAGAGGGGAGATTCAAAGGTCACTGTGAGATGGCTTAAAAACAAAAGTGAGAGATTGGCTGTATTGACCAATGTTTTAAAACACGGAGGCGTGATGCGAGGCGTTCCACTACCTAGAGGCGTGAGGCGTAGTTCAGAGCACATATGCCTCCCAAACACAAGGAGGCGTAAGCCTACTTAAGAGGAGGGGGGGGGGTGAGGAGGAAGGAGGATGGAGAAGAGGCAGGAGGATCTCATTTTTCTTTAATTTTAATAAAATTTTTTATATTAAGAAGTATGAAGATGCATATCACTATCGGCATTATGTGAAAGAAATCAGTTACCTTGCTTGAGAAATGCATTTGGTGGTCATGAGGACACAAGTGCATTTGGGGGTCATCTCTATGGGGATGAATGAAAATATAAATCCTAATGTCAAAGGATTGGTTTAGGTAGCATCTGCTAGCTTAAGCCTGAGGGATCCAAGAACATTTTATACATAACACACTTTTCTATAAACTAGTAAAAGTTTCAGTTACTGATAAAAAACACTAGTTTTAAATCATGGCATTTTTTTTATCAATAACAGAAACTTTTATTTTGAAGAAAAGATGAGAGAAAAATACAACGAGAAGGGAGGGGTAAAATCTCTTAACCCTCCCTAAAAGTAGATATCGAATTAAATCAATGCCCAAAAGAAACTGGCTCTTCCCACCCCTTGTTTGGCCAAAGAGTCTGCCAGAGAATTAGCACTCCTTTTTGGACCACTGAACCTGAATTTGCATGTTTTGAGTAAGCTGGTTAATTTTCATTTTTTCATTTGAGAACTTCCACAGAATGAAATCTTCCTTCTGCATCCAGTTAATAGCCAACCTAAAGTCACCTTCCACCAGCAGTTTTCTAATATTCATGACATATTGGGATATGCCATCACATAGTAATAATGGTCAGTGCCCCCTTGAGCCTCCAAGAACAAGTTTGTCTACTTACCAACCATTATAGAACTTCATACTTATTTTGAAACAGGATTTTTTTTTTATAGTTTTTTCCTCTTTTTCTTTTCCTTTCTACATTGTGCATTTTGTTGCTCGGGCTCTAGATTATTTTCCTACTTAGATGGTTGTCACTGTTTTGTCTTGTTTGTGGACAATTCTTCTCACTTTATATGGCTGTATTTATTGTGCTCCAAGGTGGTAATTCCCTAGATCATCCACAAACGTTATAACATGGTACACATCCAAAGAAGAATGAAAAATTGTTTTGATGAAGTAATGAAAACAAATATTTTGAAAAAAGTTTGAAAATAAATGTCTAAATTGTGTTTTTCTACATTTTTTTGATGAATAAAAGAAAAAATTTATTACTTTAGAACTTAATAGAGAACTTTAAACTCATACAAAAATTTTATTACTATTTGGGGGTGGAGGTTGTTCACTTTGACACATTGTAAAACTTAATCTTCTATATTTTATGACTACCATTGATTCTCACAGGATCCTGCTAAGATAGACAAGTTGAAGAGATTCATTGCTTTTGAATTCAAGATCAAGGACCTAGGAAACCTTGCATTTTTTGGTAATTGAAGTAGATTGGTCAAGAAAAGATCTATTTGTTTCTCAATACTTATTGCAGAGTTTGGGAAATTGAGAGTTGGCCTCTTTACACTCCCATAGACCTAAAGCATAAGTTGGGCGTCATATGGAGGGATTCTTTATGCCAACCATCTACGACCTTCACAAATATAAATTATATTGGGTCTATTGATGATGGATGATCCACCTCTGGATATTGTACCTTCACAGGTGGTAATTTAGCAGCTAGTTGAAGCTAGAAGCAATCTATGGTTGTTAGATCTAGTGCTGAACCATATATAGAGCAGTGGCCCATTGAGTTATGAAAATACACCGGTTGAAAATTCTTTTGGAAGAGCTGAGGATTATATTTGATGGTCATATGAAGCTGTATTGTGATAACCAAGTAACAATTAATAGGATTAGGAATGCAAGATGTTTAACATCACACTAGCCACTTTTAGTAATTCAACTAGGAGAAAAATAGACAAATTGAAAGTTTCTCATGCTTGAATTATTGACTGTTTTAAGCATTTTGGTACAAACCACATTTGTTTGATTTCACTCTGTTGTGTTTATGTATTAGTTTATGCCAATAGGTTTTTTAAACATTTAATTTCTTTCAAAGTTCAAGTTCACATGCAATTTCTTTTTTACTTTTGTTTTTTTTTTTCCTTCACCTTGGTTTATTAATTCATAATAAAGAAAAGTTTGAGGAGGATGGTTCATAGAACTAGAGCAGGATGGGCAAAATGAAGGATGCATCTGGAGTCTTATGTGATAAGCAGATACTACTTGGGTTTAAAGGAAAAATCTATTAAAACAGAAACATGTCTAAAATGTAAATGTCACAGAAATGTGTTTGCTGAGATGGTTGAGTGGAAAAAAATTAGAAAGGATAGGGTCAGAAATGAAGTCATTTGAAGGAACCTAGGAGTAACTCTAATAGGTGATGTGATAAAATGAGAAAGTAGACTAAGATGGTTTGGTCACGTGCATAGAAGATCTGCAGTACCTGTAAGAAAAAGTGATGTTGCAAGTTGAAGGGTCTGAAAGGGCTAGGGGTAGACAAATGTCATGGGTTTAAGTAGACAAACTGATTTTCTGTTTGCAGGTTGTAAAATGCTATTTAGTATTTTTTCGCTGGTGTAATGAAGTTTTTGATAACATATATAATTCTCTATACGCTGCAATTATTATATATTTTGTTAGGAAATGTTAGTTGAGGGAATCCCTGAGCGCGCTTTGTTACTTGCAGAGAAGAATTTGATGAGGAGAAGGAACCTGATGGAATGCTTCTCTCTGGATGGGTACAATCTCCTCAAATGAAGAAAGTTAATCACAAGCAGGTTGACAATGAGGATAGCACATCAATTGTTTCTCAACCAGTGCATGTGGAGACGGAAGATGTGGATGAAACGGAGATAGTTGTTTCTACTGGGACCAAAAGAAAATCGTCTGAGATTTCTAGCAATACCTCTTCAACTGCATCAGCCGCTAGTGTTGGTACTAGAAGTAACCAGAAACCAGAAGAAATTAATGATGATGATGATGATCTTGTCATTCTTGGACACTCGGACACCCTCAAGAAGAAAAGGTTGCAGTAGTTGTAGCAATTTCAGAATTGACTATTAGAGCCTTCATCCATCTGAATTTTGTACCAATAGAGTAATTAACGGATTCTTTTGGTGCTTTACTTTTCAACTTGATTTATTAGTTCTCAATTTGTATATCTTATTTTAGCGAAGATCTGCATTTTTTTCTCGTTTTTGTAACTACAGTCTGAGGTAGAAATGTTGAATATCTGTGAACATTTTGCTAAAAATTTAGTACTTGAAAACTGATTTATCTGTGAACATTTTGCTAAAAAATTAGTACTTGAAAACTGATTAATCATTGACGAGGTGCCCTGAATGTTAAAAGGGATGATGTGTGTTGTGTACAAATTTAATCCAGTGCATCTAAGATTAAAATCATTTGGTTGCAATTTTTTAGGCATATCTTTGTCCTCTCAAATCTCCCTTAAAAAAACTTGGAATGAGAAGAAATTATGTTTTGGCCTTCTGGGCCCCATTGTATCCATTTCCCTTGTGTTCACAGGAAGAAAAATAAATTTTCCTGGATCCCGTATAAATCTAAAAAAAGAACATGAATTTCTTAATCAATGGGAACAAAACCCCATTGACCAACTTTCCCTCTCTCTCTTCCTTCCCCCCCCCCCAAAAAAAAAAAAAACGGCTCTTAATGTGTCAGTTCTGATCCAAGTCAGGGTAGAACAAGTACCAACTCGTGAACTGAATGATAGAATATGGATTTCCAAGACTCGACTAGGCTTATAAATGGTGTTGTTTAGCTGGGTCGGATCCGGATCGGAATAAACTACATCTGAATGTCAGATTATTGAATCCCAAATCCGAATGTTTTACAAAATCTGAAAATGGATTCAGAATAATCAAACTTGCTCTATTATCATTAACTAAAGAAAAATATTTTAAAATTTATTTTTATAGAAAATTATATATAATGCATGCATTATTATATTACATATAATTAGACTCAGATTTTTATCGGATCTGATGGAGTCACATCTGCATCTGATCTGATTTACTGATTTTCAAATAGTTTCGGGTTTCAACATCCAAATCTGAGAAATTAGACTGGATGATCAGGCTTTGGATTTTCGGAGTCTGTTGACAGCCGTATATTACTAACACACGATATGGGTAAAATGGTCGAAACATCTTACTAGGGGTGCAACTTAGGTGGGCTGGGTTGTGCTTGTAGACCGTGGGTCAATATCAAATGTTCTTGTCTTCTTGATCACAAACACACATGGATATTGTTGCAGCCCAAAATGGGTTTGAGCATTTCAGGTTTGTTGTTGCTCAGTGGACTGGAGATTGTCTGAATTCTAAATAAGAGCAAGTCACATGCACTGAGAATGAACAATAAAAACCTATTCTAGATCTTTAAATGACTTCTCGAGTACTTTGGTTTTGGTCAGGGTTTTTAAGTTGAGGCAAGAGTCGAACCTTGTCAATGAGGGGACGTCCCCTCAAGTAATTGAAGGAATTGTGAAAAATCTGGAAATCAACAAGTCAACACGGACATTGCAAATCTAGGAAACGAGAGTCGTGCCCAGATCGTGAGTACATCCCTCATAGGAATGGCAACGAGGCGGGGGTCATTTTTCCCGGCCCCGACCCCGATTTTGGAACAAATCCCTGTTCTTGACCCTTATCCCCTGGATATCTCCATAGGCTATGTTCATAGAGTCATCATCATTCATATCTTATCCTAACCATATGGGGGAGATCTCCTTAGGCTATCTAACTATTTATAATTTTTAATTATTGTATACATGTAGAAGCCTCAATTACACATCAAATCAGAATTCTTTAATCAAAAAGTTTGCTAATATTATTGATCAACTTTCAAAATTATCTATTTCAATTTAAGTCTCACTACTCCCTGGCAATGTTTTCCAAATGCCGTTGACCCGGATGGTTGGACCGTTTGAACAAGAAACCGTTCAGGCAACTGGTTCCATTTTACCTCAAACCTGGTCCTCAACCAAAAATGGTTGAATTGGTCAATGACCCGTTGATTTGTTCAACCCGTTCAACGGTTTTTGGCTTTTTTTATTTTAATTATTTTTGTTAGAACGGGCCATTTGTTCAAACCAGTGACTTAGAAACCGGTGGCTAGAATGGTTCCGGTTCCAGGTCAATTTTTAAAACATTGCTTTGTGGCTTTTCAACACTCAAATTGGATCAATTGGGCATCAAGATATGTAGGTTCAAATGTTCAATTTCTCCTTTGCGGCTGGTCATACTACACTTCTTAGCATGGTTTTCAAAACCGGACCTGAAAAACCGGGAATCAGTTAGGTGACAGGTTCCATTTTACCCCAGAACCGTTATTTCGCCAAAAAACCATTGATTTGGTCAGCAAACTACTTACCCGGCCGATTAAACCGTTTTAACCATCCAACAGTTTTGTCCGTTTCAATTTTAAAAACCTTGCTTTTAAGATTAGGGTTTTTCAAGAGATACCTTGTTTCTTTACTTTTAGATTGGAATTTTCCAATCATTCTTTCTAATCTTTTGGTTAGGATTAAAAAAAAAAAAAAACTCCTAAAATTTCAAAGAGGTCCAACTACTCATTTGCAATCAAGTTCTTAAGTCCTAGAAATTATCATATTAGCCGTTTATGCAAAGTAAAATTATAATTCAATCCTTTTTTATAATAGTATGTCCTAGTGGTTGGGATACCATGTCTACAATCACTGTTTTGACAGACCACCATTAGATGGGACTTAACCAAGAATTCTACTCCAACTATGAATAGAGGTGTAAGTCGGGTGGGCTGGATCAGGTTTATCGTCAACCCAGGCCCGACCCTAAAATTTGGGCTTAAGGCCCAAGCTTAGACTGAGCCTGAGGTTAAGTCCAGTTTTTCCATCCCGAGCCCAGCTCGCATTGTAATTGGATGCATTCGGGTTGGGCTCGGGCCAAGAATGGGTTCAGGTTGGTCAATGAAACCACTCTAAATTTCTGTATATATATATAGTTGGGCCGGGTTTAGACTATCCAAGGGTTAGGCCCGAGCCCGGTGCGAAAAATAAAAAGCCCAACTTCTTGGGCCCAAACCCAGCCTGAGGACCAAAAATCCAAGCCCAATCTATGTAAAATTCCAAGCTGGGCCGGTTTGGGCTCGGGCTGAGCCCACCCAAGTTGCACCCCTAACTAGGAAACCTCTTAATACTTAGTTTCTTGCTTCGAAACCCTATTAAGGTAAATTGCTAGAACATAATCACCTAGATATACCGGGGATTTTTAGTTCATTCAGGACATTAAGACAAGCTCTAGAAAATTCCATGTGATTGTCTCAACTGTAGTAATCGTCTCAACCAACCACTATCAAATGGGACTTCATTAAGAGTTATGCTCTGTTTGGGAAACTTCCTAAAACTTAATTTTTTTATTGTTATTTCTTCCAAGGTAATTGCTAAAACATAATCACTCAGGTGTATCAAGGGTTTCCAGTCAGAACACTCTAGGACAATCCCTAAAAACTTTCCTATAAGTTCCTTTGCCTCACTAAGATTCTTTTATGGAGTCCCACTCTAACTTTGGTTCCTAGCCAGAACCTTGATTTAACTTAACTTTTTGGCAATGATACTCTCCTGTTGTTTGAAGGTACAAATTCCTTGTTGGATATTCTTAGAACCATAAAATCACTCCCAAACATGTAACATATATATGGAGTAATCTTCAGCAACCATCCTCATGGTATATCAAAGTGATTGATTATAATCCTATAGCCCTGAAACTCCTCAAATTCAAGAACTAAAAGGACTTTGCATATGAAATATTCATACATCTGATACTAACACAAATATTTTCATGAATCAATCTCAAATTGGATTTTATTAAAGAGTATCCTAGTATACACCCATATGGTAGTCTAGAGGCTTATCCCAAAGGCTAAGATCACAGCACACCATCTTATAGTAATCATTCATATGCTAAACTTATAAGTCAGTTGTTCAGACTTACCAGTTAGGATATTCAGGTTTATAAGGGAATAATTCAGATCTTCCATTATAAGGCTCATTTATCATTTTATGCCTTACAAGATTACTTGGGGAACTATTAGCCATAAATAGAACTGCAAACAGTGTTTGATTGTCCGACTTTGAATTCGAACTCAATCCTATTAAGGATGATCCAAATTCAATTTGTTTAGCCTTTAGGATATCTCTATCTATCTATTTATCTATATATATTCTTATGTAAAATTAAAATTTATATTATATTTATCAGTAAAATTGATTTGAATGTTGTATTATTACTAAATTGTCATAGGTTTAAGTTTCATACAAGTAATTCTTAATTCATTTTGTTCATAAGATACAGTATTAAAGTCATTTTAGTACATTTTATTAATCTTTTCAAATCCGCTAGACATCCAATGGATAGGATCCGATTCAAATTCAAATACAAACAAATCAAATTTTGGTATACCTATATCCGATTTGATTCAATCCATTTGTAGCCCTAACCATGAAAAGATACAACTGAAGACAGAGTGCCTCATAAAGGAAGTCTTAATTTTATTAGTAGAGTCCTTATTTGAGATTGAATAAATACATGGAAATCGTATTTCCAACATAAGAGTCCTTAGTTTTACCACTAGACAGTATATTAGAACAGCATGAGTTTTAAATTTCAACTTGATTATACTTTTCAACACTTTCTTATTAGTACCATATCAACAAGAAAATTAAGAAAGAAAGCATAGAATTAATTGATCATTAAAATTAGCACTTTCAAGTATTAATTAATTTTATTTGGCCATTCTAGGTCATACATGCATACTTGATTGTCCAACCTCACCAGAAACATTATGCCTCGTAAACGACTAATGAAAAGGGTGGCTTAAAAGACGGTTGGACATCTTTTCATGGCTCCTACCTCGTCTATGGGGAATTAACTCAGGGTGTATCATCGAAGATCCATTATAACTAGTATGGAAATTGGATTTACACACAAAATTCTTCCTCACATCCACCTCACAGCCCTTTTGCAGCTATGGATTGAGCACATCTCTCATAAATAAGAACATATAAGAGATGATCCCGATGTATGGCTATAAGAGCTGTGAGGACGAATTTTGTGAGAAGGAAATCCGACTTTTGATTTTGATGTTTTCACGGTGAAAATGCCATATTATTAACTAACATATGCACCAATTGAAATCATCAAGGTCTGTATCGAGAACCCTAAAAGCCGATACATTATGCATATCAATTGCTACACCATTGGAATCATGTAAAAGGTGCATATGGGGTGGCTCAGTTTATATATTAGTTTGTTCCCGTGAGGATGCGTATTTAATTCCTGCTACCAGCTCAGTTTATATATTAGTTGATTTGGATGTAGATTTGATTCCTGCTACCACTGACTTTGGAGAGAGGGTTATTAGTGTGGTGCTGCGCTACTCAACTGCTCGTATGGAGAAGGATTTGGGGTCATCACCAAAATACCAATAAAAAAAGATGCTTACTTCTGGGTCAATACAATCAGGGTTCTTCGCCCTAAAGATAAAGTGGGTCTGGATCTGAACCCTCGCCATCTGATTCATGATCTTTGGCATGGTTAGCTGAAGCACCAGTAATAGACTAATGGTCAAACCAGGTCAAAATTACCAAGGGGCCAAAAGGTTCAAAATCTGACCCATTTGCATGTACACCTTTGAATCCCAATTATAATAGGTTAAAGACTGATTTTACTTGTTTCCAACAGAAACCAATCACCTAATACATGTTATATACATTTGTCTAAATAGAAACCCTCCGACGTTTTATGCATTTCTCATAGAAACACATAAAACCTTGTATTTTGTATGTATTTGCGACATACATATTTGTATTTATACTCTTTCCAAACTGAGCCCAAAAAGGATCTTATCAGTTCAACCCAATAAGCCCTATTGGTCTATTACTGTAGACTCTAATGGGTCTGGATCTGGATTAGAACTGGATCTGGGACTCGGTTCAGGATCAGATCCACCCTGCCCCAGACCAGACCCCACCAATTGTCACCTCGGCCTGTCCTTTTACTTAAAACAAGGCCCAACACTCAAGAGTAAGTGCAAGGCAGAATCTGAGTCGGAAAACCTGGTACATTGAGAGGGGGTGCTTATCAATGTGTTGAGTTGATTAACTGCTCAAGATCTGAAAGCAAAGTACTGAAACGATTTCAAATTTAAAAATGATTCAGCATTCTGGTATTGGGAGTTGGATCTACTGCACTTTGTGCACATATAATGAGAACCGTCTTAGACTGGAAGTGCACAAGTGCAACACATCCAGACTCGGGCATTGGAGTGATTATTTAACCCCCCCCCCCCTATAAGTTTTATCATATGCCAACAACACCCCTGGATTTATGCCATTTTTTAAGTCTGGAATCTGGAATCTTTTCTGCATTACACTTTCAGCATTCAGCAGTAATCAAACGGCCCCCAAGTAATTAACCACGGGGCTCAATTCCAAAATGGAACTGACTGAAGGTGATTGCAGCCGCCTCCTCACTTGAACAGTGAAAGAAGTCCTTCAAAAAACAAAACGGTCGGATTAGAACTTTTCAACAAGGAGATTGATACAATAAACAGGTACTGTAGGTCCTTCTGTAATCACCACTGCCAGATAATATTGTCTCATTTTCTGGTGACTGTATTTCCAGCAGTTAAAAGAGTCGGCACATCTCATCAATCCACAGAAGACATTTCAACCCAGAGGGCTTAAACTTAGGACAAACTGTTTTTACCCGAGGACAGAAGCTAGGTGTGCAACTTGAATGGGCCCAACCCAAGCCCAGACCGACCAAGCTCACAAATTTACACGGTTAAGCTTGGATTTTCAGTCCTTGGTCTGGGCCTAGGCCTAAAAGTTCAGGCTTTTCTATTTTCAGTCCTTGGTCTGGATTTTCAGTCCTGACTATATACATACATGGACATATTTACATATATACATAAGCATGCATACATACATACATTTCTGTCATTTTAGTATAAGCTGATGGGCCAACCTGAGCTTGGCCCAGGCTCAAGACCAGCCCAAGTGCATCAATTTTCAGTGCAAGTTGGGCCCAAATTGGACAGATCAGGCTTGACCTCGGCCACTAGCCTTAAGCCCAATTCTAAGGATTGGGCCTAGGTTGAACTTAAACCCAGCCCAGCCCGCCAGACTTGCACCCCTATACTACGCTACCCATTACTTCTGATAAAGGAAAATGGAGCTTAGTGCAAACATGAATGTGCTCACAAACAATCGGATTGGTCCAAGTACATGTCAAGTAACTGAGTAGCTCTCTGCAGATTACAATCACATGCTTTCAAAATCATAGTACTTCAAATGCACAGGGCCTGTGGCATAATCTGTACAAATCAATCTATAATATGTACTATATAATACATTTAACTCCACAAGCAGTGACATTCTGAAGGAATGGGGGGAACATCAAGAACACAATGGTGCACAAAGACCGGTAGAGCAACAGGGGAAAGGCTATTGTAACCATTAGATTAAATCAAGCAAGAAAAGAGTTCCTTCCTGGACCAAGTATCACTTATACGAAACTACATAACACCAACAAACCATATGAAAGCAGAACCCAATCTCTAACATTAAATTAGCTGAAACTATGTATCAAGAAAGATCCTGAGACATCAAACAGGCTAAACTTGGGAGTCCATTTCCCCAATATGGAGTATGGTCACTGATGCCTTAAGAGTCATGTTTGGAAGTTTACATTTACAAATAAGGTAAGAGGCAATGCTTACATGGAACAGCAGGCCATAGACACTGCAACAAGTGGAGAGCGTTACCAGAAAGACCCCAACTCACCAAAGGTGCTGGTAGTGACTTGTGGACCTGAGTTCGCTAAATGCCTTTGATGGAAATAACAATACACATCTGGTTATGAACAAAACTAACTTGGCTACAACGGATCTACTGCCGCTGTTTTTTCGATGTTGGCTCTGATTGAGCCTCGGCCTGACAAAGGAAATTTCAAATAAAAAGTCAGAAGGGGAAAAAAAGAAAACAGAGAAACAAATAACATCATATGAAAGCCCAATGCATTAATCTAAATCAGCAAGTCATATTCACATTGGTATCTGGATTTTATTTGGTCTACAAAGGTAGAAACCAAATACATATTTTACTTTGAATATAACAAGTATAGATATGATTAAAAAAAACATATCATTTAGAGCTTCGAGGAACATGATCAAATCACCAATGTTTTTGAACTGCTGTGACCCAGACAGTTGGACCGTTTGGCCCAGGAACCATCCAGGAAACCGGTTCCGTTTTACCCCGAATCCAGTCCCTGGCCAAAAACCGTTGAATTGGTCAGCTCATTGACCCGGGAGGTCGAACAGTTGACCCATTTGACCTTTTCAATGGTTTTTGGACTTTTTAGTTTAATTTTTGTTTTTTTTTTTTATTTTTTTGTCAGAACAGGCCATCTGTTCGAACCAGGCGGTTGAACCGTCGACCCATAAACTGGTGGCCAGAGCGGTTCCTGTTCCAGGTCGTTTTTTAAAACATTGCAAATCCCTAACAGTTTTTCTGCAAAACAACTTGGAAACATGGTTCAAAGCATCGATACGCCTCTGTGTATCGGCAGAGGCGTATCGGTACTTAGATATACACGGAAAAGATAATGGACCAAGGAAATGATGAGCCAACTAATCATTCATTTACTAACCAGTGATTTTATCCCTCAAAATCAGAAATGGATGTGTTCAAACTAGGATTAACCAGTGATTTAAAAGGCACACCAAGGCACACAGGCAAGGCGCATTCTGGGGTATGCACCTTGCCTAGGTCCTAGGCGCACCCATTTCGTGCGCCTGATGCACCTTGCGCCTCAGCCCAGGTGTGTGCCTTGTTAAATTTTTGTGTTTTTGCTTTTTTTTTTTGAGTCTAACAGCTGGGTCGGGGGCTCCACCCCTGGATCCCCGACCACGCCACTCGAGGCAACCACAAACAAGTCTATGTTAGGGTCTGAAATTCTTATTTCTCATATGAAAAATAATGATTTTATAACTTTCGTTGCCTTTTAAGAAGATATTTTATTGCTATGAATGCAATGCCTCATAGAATCAAGAATGCAATATGTTTAACATCACATTAGCTACTTAAAGCAATGCAATTAAGGAGAAAAAGAGATTGTGAGTTTTACATGCTTGGAAATGCTTTATATGTTTGCTTTTATTTTTAAATTTTCATTCAAATACACTTTACATGTTATGTTTATTTATTTTAATTTTAGATAATAGATTTTTAAAACATTTATTTTAAAATTTAAGTTTATATTTTTTATTAACACTATGTTTAATATTTTTTGATTTTTTTAATTTTCTGACTTTTTTTTTAATTTTTAGCATTTTTTTTTGTAATTTTGCGGCTTGCTTAAAAAGGTGTGCGCCTTGCGCCTCAAGCGCAAATTGGCCCTTGCTTTTTTTTTGCGCCTTGCGCTTTTAACCAACTAAAAGTTCTGTCTCACATACTGATAAAAAAAAACCAAGTTCTATCTCACATGGCCCCAATTGTACTGAAGTACCATTGTCCACACATTCATCTTAACTAGTAGTTACTTGGACCAACTTGCGGAATCTTATTTTTAAAAGGGAATTTAAAGACCAAGATGGTTTCACATCATTCATTAATGCAACAGGCAGGGTCCCTTAAACAAACAGGTAGCATCCGCCTACATTTTTTTCTGTTTCTGTCACTTTTGAAAACATATGCATTATTTTATCAGTAACAAAAAAATTAATTAAAAACATAAACATGGAAGAAGAATACAGGAGAACAAGATAACCATCTAAATGGAACACAGAGTAGGGGTGCCATTTGGGTGGGCCTGGGTAGAGCATTTATTGAAATTTGAATAGCTGTAGTTGAAATTCTCAAGCCAGGTACCTGATTTGCACCCCTAATCCAGAGAGGTCCTAGTCCTAAGGATCATGAGATTTGTATAAAGAACCATTCCCCACATCCAAGGCCTCTTCTTTTTCTTTCTATCTTCTCAGTAGGTTATGCACCACTGCTGGCAACTCTCAGTGTTCACTTAAAGTGATGAACAAAATATTCATAGCAGCTGCCAAGAGATGAGCCTATCTAATGAAACTAGACAAACACCAAGGTCCCCAAGTGGTCTTCATCACCCATCCAGTGGCAAATTCAAGGGTTCATTTGATTGCCAAGAAGATGACAAAAGAATAGGAGAAAAAGAAAATTAGTTTTCCCTTTCTCTCCAGCTTTCCGTTGTGGCAGAGAATGCTGCAGGAAAATTCCTTTTCTTCTATTTGGTTGTTGGAAAAATATCAAGAAGGCTTTCATGTATCCACCAAACAAGACACCATTTAAATATAAGTGCAAATGACAAGCTTGGAGGTTCCAGCAACCCCTATCAAAACTCCCTGTACCCTATGAGCAATAACAATATGCACAGTACAAACAATGGAATACTATCATCATTCTTCAACAAAAAGACATGATTTTCATACCGGTTGAGAGAGAGAGAGAGATGAAACTCCATATAAATGCATAAGAACAAAATGATGCAAACTTGAAGGAACACAATCCTAAAAACAAGTTGCAGACCCACAAGTAAGACGTCACCAAGATGCAGGATATCCAAAATGGGAAAAGAAAATAATGGTCATTAGACTCATTATTCAACCTTATATATACAAGGAATTCTCCTTTTTCTCATCAAATCCATGATGACCAAATGACATCTAATAAGAATCCTCACTTACAATGGCAAGATGTGGCTCCAAACCCCCATCTCACTTAAACTACAGTGGCCACATTGATGGAGGACAATCAAGAAACAATAGAAGATGATACAAATGATTGACTGTTGTGGGAGCTTTGGGTCACTCTCCTCCTGATAGTAACTTAGAAAGAAGTCACTTCTCAGGGGTGTTAACCCACCCACATAATTTTGCATGAATCACCTAACACAGGATCTGATCCAATTAACTTGAACTCAGATGACCCAATTATAAACTTGGACCAAGCTAGGAGTTGGAAAACAGGATATAGTCCTATGAAATGAATACGATCTGGCTCGTACACACACACACACACCCCAAGCTAAAATACCCCTATTTTTGAATTTGGTCCTTTATTATGAGAGCAATAAAAACCTAATTCCAACTACTACTTTTAAGTTCATTAATCTATCCCTCTCGTTAAATCCTATATTTAAGGTATTATCTCCTAATCCCTCTCATTAAATGCTATATTTAAGGTATGTAAAAATAGATGAAATTAGTGGAACTTTTATTGACTAAAACACCAACTTTTGAATTTGGTCCCTATCTAACTATGAGGGCAGAAAACTTTCAGCTACTACTTTTCACTTTATCCAATTCCCTCTCATTAAGGCCCATATTTAAAGGTGCTCCATTTTCTCTCAATAAATCATATATTTGAGGTATTTTTGTTTTTCACCAATAATTCCAACAATACAAAGCCTGTGTTTAAAACCAACCTAGAAACTAAACCATTTTCTTATTCAGGTGGTGGGTCAATGGTTCAAACTTTTAGGTCAAATGGGTGAACCTATAATGCCATAATTGAATAATAAAAATTTCAGAAGCATAAAAAGTTATTAAAAATACAGGAATTTTGTAGAAAACATTTGGTACAAAAATAAGTTTGATAATAAGAAATATTTCTATTAATGATGGAAATGGAACAAAAAAAATAAACTAACACGAATACAAAACCTTTTCCCATCTAAGTGGTAGTTCAGCAGTCCAACCGTTGGGTAACATGGGTCAACTAATGATATCATAATTAAATAATAAAATTAAAATAGATCAAAAAAATTACAAAATAAAAAAAATATATAGAAAAAATGACACATGACAAATATTATACATTTGTCACATTAAACAAGAATAATTTTATAATTAATTATGAAAAGGAATATAAAATTTAGAGCCACCCAAAATAAAAGCATTTTCCGTTCGAGTCAAATGGGTTAAGCCATGATGACATAATTACATAATAAAAATCAAAAAGTAGATAGACAAAAATTTATAGAAAATACAAAAAAATTGTGCATATCCCTAATATTAAATAATTATTATGTTAAGAAAAAATGATATGACAATAAGAAGTATTTTTATTAACAATGGAAACGGAATACAGAATTTAAATCCACCAGCACACTATGCTTTGACTACTTAATCTTTGTTTCGTATATTCTGATAAAGATAAGAAATTTTATGTGCAATGTGCTAAGGATGCAAACAGATCGAATCGGGTTCATATCAGAGTATATCTGAATCCGATCCAATACTACAAACCATAGATCTGATTCGACCCAAAGATCCGATCAGATCTTACAAACATTGATTTGAATCTGAATTTGTTAAGGATGTCAGACATCCAAATCTGATCCAATGTTTAATCGGATCCTACTATTCGACCCGATCTGATATGAAAATCCAAAATGGGGGTATCCAAACCCGACAAAATGATCCAATCCATATGCACCCCTACAATGCGCATGCAAATTTACTAGTATATTCTAAGTATGTAAACCAAAGAGTCATGAATTCTTTTACTATTTTTATCTATTTCTTAAAATGATCAATCAGACTATAACCAAATATAAGAATCCAACCAAAATCAAACTAGATCTGACAGCACCAGATCCAATAAGATTCTGAATTGTATTTGGTATAGGGTTTCACTAATCAAATTGAATTTGCATTTAACTAGATCCAACCTTGTTACAATCATACCTCCACTTCCCTTTTGTTTCCAGGGAGAGTCCCTTCTCCCCTTCAATCCATCGATAACTAGGTTTGAATATGCTTCAATGGTAATCTTTCTGTTCCAATAATTTGATGCTAATCTGTGTGTGTCGAATGCCACCCATGCTTCCACATTGTTGATTGAGCGGATCCCTAAGTCCCTACTAAGAACACAGTGCACCTTTCCGTCCTCATCTTAACAATAGCTCCAATCGCATACCTACCATCTCCTCTTCTCGGGGCATCGAAGTTTATTTTGAGTTCTCCATGGTCCAGCGGTTTCCAGCTTACAAGGTCATGCTCAACTTGAGATGTAGACATGTCCTCGAACCTGCAGTTTGTATGAAGTAATTCATACGTAAAGGCTCTGGCTCTTTTTAAAACTAGTTGAGCAGAGGAGTTCTTGTTTTCAAAGATTTTAATGTTTCTATTCTTCCATGGGCAACATGAGGTCATGCAAGCTGTTTCCAACAGGAATCTTTTGTTGAGCTTCCAGTGCCCTTTTACTCTACCTCACCATGAACAAATGTCCTCATTCTCCAAAGGAGTAAGGAGTCCTTGTTTGAGATTTTCCTAGAGTTGATGTGCCATCTCGCAGTGAAGAAAAAGATGATTAACATGTCCCAACTCCTATTCTACGAGCATGTCCTCATTCTACAAATATGTCTCTTTTCCCTAAACTACATACAACTTCCAACTCCCAACAAGACCTTCAAAATTTGCACTCCCAACATGTTCCTCACTCAACAATCTTTAAAAATAAGTTCTCCACCTTTAGTCTCCTTGTTTTTTATTAAAATTCTTTGATGTTCACCTTTGATACATTTGAAATGATCTAGATCTTTATTTTCTTCTCCCTTCTTGAGAGTTTGTACATATTCTTTTCACCTTATTTTGAACCTAGCTTCTTGTATAATCTATAATGTGTCTTAAGAATAGCTCAACTTACTTTCTTAGCTTATTTTTAAGTATTTTTATCACACTCTTAAGGTCTCTCCAATTCAATTTATTTGCAAGGCCTAACAAGATTTTTGCTGGGTGTAATGGAAAAATATCAGGATGATATGCAAGAAATGGGGGTTCAAGTCTGAGAGCATCCACAAGTGACAAAAATAAAAAAGTGCCAAAGGAAAGGTCCTATCCAGTCCACACCTCCCAGATCCACAATCTCCTTTTTTTTCCTCAATCGCATTACTTCAAGTTGCTAATGTGATGTAAAATATATTGCATTCCTGATTCTACGAGCTGCCTTTGTACCAAGCCCCTCAATGCAAGTCAAAACAAGTCCATGTTAGGGTCTTAAATTCTTAATTCTCACGGAAAAAAAAATAATGACTTTATATTTTAATTGCCTTTTAAGAAGATATTTTATTAGGATGAATTGATGAACAACATTAGAAAATAGGGGTTTCTCAGAGGCCCCAGACCAGCCGCTAGGTTCAAAAAAGAAAGCAAAATAAATGTAAAAATTAAAAAAAAAACACACGACTGGAAAAGGCGCAAGGTGCATCAAGTGCACACCTAGGCACACCAGGCATGCGCCTTTTGAAAGTGCTCCGCCTGGGACCTAGGCGAAGCGCATACCCTTAAAATGTGCCTCGCCTATGTGCCTAGGGGTACCTGAGGCGTGCCTTTTAAATCACTGCGCCTACTCTCTTTAGAGTTTAGACAAATGTATTTTACCTTTGGATATTTGAGGAACCTATTTAGTCACTCTTTTATGAAGCTTGTCTTCTGAAACCACATATCATTAATTCCTTTTCCTACATTCCATTTTTCAACAGCTTCTGTTTTATCCTTAAACTCTTTTAATTTTTCTCCCTTTAGATTCCACCACATGGTTTTCTTTTCTTTTTCAGCAGCAAAACAAATGAAGATTTTGGCACCCAATTTTGGAAAGATTCACAAAGAAGTTAGTAGGTTGGAAGAGAAATTACATCTCACTTGGGGGTAGAATCACCCTAATTAAGTCTATATTAGCAAATCTGTCAGTGTACTTCTTGTCTACCTTCAAAGTGCCTACTAAGGTAGCAAACCAGATTGAGAAGATAATGAGAGACTTCCTTTCGGAACCAGGAGACACAAAAAAGAATCATTTGGTGAAGTGGGAAGTACTTTCTAGAGAAAAAGATAAAGAGGGGCTAGGAATTGGAAATATTAGAGCAAGAAACACAGCGTTGCTAGGCAAATGGTTGTGGAGACTCCCCAAGGAGCAGGAAAGTTTATGGCATAGGGTAGTGGGGAGTATCCATGGATTGGCAGCAAATGGATGGGATGCTGAACTAGACCCCAAGGCCTCTTCTTCCTCCCCATGGAAAGCTATTGTTGGTATTTTACCCTTGTTCTCTCAGTTCATCAGATTTGATGCTTGTTCAGGTAATAAAATTCTTTTCTGGGATATACATGGCTTGGGGACTCCCCTCTAAAGGACAGATTCCTGGCTATCTACTCCCTCTCCTTGAACAAGCTTAAAGTCATCTCTTACATTCGTGCTTCTGGGGATTCTTGGGGTTTGGGTTTAAGGAGAGGTTTGAAGGACTCAGAAATGGGTTCGACAAATGAGCTCCCTTCTCTTCTAAGCTCGGTTTTCTTGGATCAGTTCTATCCCGATAGCAGAATTTGGTCAGAGTCTTCATCAGGTTGCTTGTCTATTTCCTCGTTTTTCAATGCTTTGTTGACTTATACCAATGTGGTCAACTCTTTTCCTGCTAAATAAGCATGGTGTGCTCCAATATCCCCAAAGGTAAGGGCTTTTTGTTGGGAAGTGGTACTCTAAAAAATTAACACTTTGGATATGCGTCAAAAAAAGAGATCAAACCGGTGCTTATCCCCACATGTTTGCAGTCTTTGCTTGAATAGTGGTGAGACAATAAATCATCTACTTTTATCCTGTCCTTCTGCTACTCATATCTGGGAATGGTTCTCTTCCCTCTTTGATTGCAGGTGGAATCCCCCCTCAAGAATGGTGGAGCTGTTTGATTCTAATTTCTTCCAACAACCAAAGAAGCGGGGAAGGGTGATGTTGACAACAATGAGAGCAGTTATTGTGTGGGCAGTTTGGGAAGAGAGAAATAACAGGATTTTCCAAGGCCAAGAAAAATCACTACAAGTTATAGAAGGCATTACCATCAAGGTGATATATTGGCTGAAAACTATGGACCTCTTCAAGGATTTTTCTGCAGATGACTTGCTTACAGATTGGAACATAGTAGCAGGCTCTTCCATCCCTCCTAATGTTAATGAGGAGTTGACCCCACCCTCACTTTTTTCTGTGAAACTGAACTTCGATGGCAGTTCTATGGGAAACCCTGGTCCTTCTGGAATCAAGGGTGTGGTTAGAGATATAGAAGGAAGAGTTTTGACCCTTTTCTCTGGCCCTTTAGGGGTGGGTGACTCACTAAGAGCAGAAGTAATGGCACTCCTTCAAGGGCTCAGATTGGCGGGCCTCCAGCAATTAGAAGTGGAAGGGGATTCAAGATTAGTCATAGGCTGGATGCAAACAAGGAATTTTGGAACTTGGCCCCTTAGACAGCATATAAGGGAAATATTGAATTTGACACGGGAGTTAGGAGCACAGTATAACTGGGTTAGGAAAACAGCAAATGGGTTGGCTGATGTTTTAGCAAAGCAAGGGGTCACCTTTTTGAAGGTTGCAGTTGTAATTCTATAATTCTCATATTTAATGAAAGTTATTGTTTCCTATAAAAAAAAAACAAATGAAGATTTCATTCATTAAATAAATAAGCAAGGGAATACAACAAGACGTGGTTATAAACAAGAGAAGTGCGAACATCTAAGTCCATTAACCTATATGTTTGGTTAGACATAGACGTTGTGGTTATAAACAAGAGAAGTACGAACATCTAAGTCCACTAACCTACAAGTTTGGTTTGACATTCTCCTAGAACAACCTTACAATCCTTACATGTTAGTCATTTTATTCTTCGAGTTAAAATAAAAATAATCTATATGGCTTTTATTCCCAGAGACATTTTTAACTATTAACCTCTCCTATGTACCAAAATTTGTTTTAAACAATCTCTCTACCTATGATGCCTTTCTGTTTTATCTATTATAAGCCAGTGATATCAAAGTTCGACTAGTCATCAATGAGGTCAATACAGATCACTCATGATGCGGTAGCTTGGGACGACTAAGCATCAACTAGGTCGATTAGTTAACTAACAATTAGTTGGCATAATCAACCTATGAAGTAATTTTGAAACTCTATTTGCCTGTGTTTATCTCTAATTATTAAATAGTATCATATATTCTTTTATGCTGGCACATTCATGCTAATTGCTAAAAGTATTATGGTGGTAATGGTACATGATTTGTTGATGGTGATATAAATGGGAACAAGACGTATTATAAAAAGATATGGAGTTCTTTAAATATTTTGCCAAACAGTGGTGTGATGGCACAGACTTGCCAAAAACAAAGGGGCACACCAAATAATCAGGTTACACTTTTTGAAAGAACAAGCAGAAACTCCCTGTCCTGGTCTATCCAGTCTTCCTCTTATCTATTAACTTATAGATGAGCTTGCACCAATATCTTTTAGAATATTTTCTATGATTGACCACTCACACCTAATCGTCGCATCGACTAGGAAGGCCGAAACAACTAATTATCACTGTACCGCATTATCCTATTATATAAAAATACCACTTAAGCTTAACATAATATTCTTTTACCACAATCATTAAATTTCAAGTTAACAATAAAAGATTAAAAAAAAATGCCTCAACTTATTAATAGCACTGTTACAAACATGCTATGTTAATCCATCTTAGTTTTATTATATATACAAGTCCCATGCTCTTATTTTCTAAATTTCTACGACGCTAAGCAAATATCCATCTCTTGGACTAATTTATTTACCTGCATTCAACCATTAAGTCGCAGTTAAAGATAATAATTTATCACTTCATTTGAAAATGATAAGTGTTTCAAGGATGCAAAACAGAAAGACAATGATTAACCTTATTGTTGAGGGATGATCTGGATATACCATACCAATAACTGCAGTTAAAGTGCCAGCTTGGTGTCAACTAGGAATTTTTAAGGCCAATCACCTATGTTACCATCTAGGTGGGTACTATAGATAGAAACAAATTAGTATGAGCTGAAAATTAATTATGCCTTATTTTAAAATATTAAAACAAGTTTAAACCTCCTTCCTAGGGGTGAGCATTTGGTTTATTCAGTTAAAAACCGAAACTGAAATTTAGAACAACCAAAATAACCAAAACCAAAATTTTCAGTTCGGTTTTTGGTTATTTCGGTTAAAACTGAATTTTAATAATATATACTCTAATATATATATTATAACATATAATATATATTATATATTATAAAATATATAATATGAAATCAAATAGTGCTCACCCCTACTCCTTCCTAGTCACTAGAAGAGTAACCATCAATCATTCTCTATGCATGAAAAACTGAACCAGGCAGGTTATTCAAAAATTCTTTCATTTCTAATCAGGTGCATGATATTAGTCATTTAATCATTTAGTATTATTTGTTTTTGATAATTGCTTAGTACTCTAATTTGTAGTTTAATAATTTAGAACTGACAAGTAATTAAATAACACTTTACGTACAAGTTATCAACATTGCTTATAAAAAAAATTATATCTACATTATGGAATATATCTATTCATTTATTTATTTTACCACTAGGCAATGCCAAGTTGACAAGATCTTGGCTCAGTTTAACAGAATGAAATGCCTAAATGACACTTTGTCACCTCAACTAAGCCAATACCAATCTCTAATAATAAAGCAGTCAAGCACCTCTAATCTTGTCAGGTCTAAAAGCCCAATGACCCAACTCTTTTTGCACCTTGATGATAACCTAATATGTATGCATGTTTATCAGCTCTACATTTATCAGATGTGTTAAATCCTCAGAAGTCCTAAAATTTATATCCTCCCAAGTGCTCCAGAAAATATCTAGCAGGATATTTCCCAAGTATTCTTCCCCAGCTTCCACCCACCAAATGGAGAAAAAATACCAGGAACATAATAGGTAATTATGTTCTTGAGAAAAGGGTACTAGTCCAAAAGAAAAGTCCCAAAAATAATGATGCCATATACCAGTTTCCAGATGGTTATGCAATTCCTAACCATCCATGTACATGATATACGTAAGTGGAATAGATTAACTCTTCATTACTTTCCCCCTTTAAAGCACATTGCAGGAGTTAACGTTAACCTTCCCGCAAGTAACCTCCTACCGAATCACCTAAACCGTCATCTCAGCAAGTTCATCCCTCCAGAGATGACGCCACTCATTGAATTAGCTTAGAAGAAATATTCTATAAAACTGTAAGGCCAGCTATGCTGTATGGAGCAGAGTACTGGGCAGTCAAGAAACAACATGTCCAGAAAATGAGGTGGCAGAAATGTGCATGCTGAGATGGATGAGTGGAAAAACTAGAAAGGATAGGGTCAGAATGAAGTCATTCAAAGGAACCTCAGAGGAGATCCAATAGATGATATGAGAGAAAGTAAACTAAGATGGTTTTCGTGCATAGAAGACCATTGGCAACACATGTAAGAATAAGTGATCTGTTGCTGATAAAAAAATAATAATAAGTGATCTGTTGCAAGTTGAAGGGACTAGAAGGGTTAGGAGTAGACCAAAAGGACACATGTTGAGGTAGTAAGAAATGAATTAAGTGGTCATAATTTCTTTTATCAATAATTCAAGCGCTCATGGTTTAACAGTAGATATGGCATTAAACAGAATGGAATGGAAAACAGGATTCATGTAGTTGACCCCATATAGTTGGCATAAAGGCTTGCATGTCAATGATGATTTACATCAGATTAGTTGACCCTAATTCAGTTCTCTTGTGGAATTTCGTTATTTTCTTTTTCCTTGTATGCCTTTCCAAATCTCAGAGCACCCCCCCCCCCGAAAAAAAAAAAAAAGATCTCAGATAGCTGGTGCCACCTTTCAATAATCAGCTAAGACAAGGGGAACACTTTCAACCAGAGGTCTTCCTAAAACCTTGCTACATGTCCCTTACACATCATAAGTCATAATATACATTACACGGATACAGCAAGGACACAGCTGGACAGAGTAACAGATATGGAACTAACACTAAAAATTGATTTATCAACATGACATGACACCCTTGTACAGGTATCCAGGTATACAAGTCATAACTGAAAATGGGGGAAAATTATACAAATTAGTAATGGATCTTCAAGGACAGAGGATAGTGGTCCACGTATAACAAGCAGTGTTTTAAAAGCAAAAGGTGCAAGGCAAGGCGCACAATTTAAAAAATAAAAAAAAAAAGCTAAAAAGTCAAAAAAATGCCAAAAAATTATAAAACATAAATTAATAAAAAATATTAAAATAAATGTTTTAAAAAACCTATTATCTAAAATTAAAATACAAAAACATAATATGTAAAGCATATTCAAATGAGAATTTAAAAATGAAATCAAAAATATAAAACATTTTTTTTATGAATGATAATAAATTTATTAATTCAGAAGCAAATTTAGAGTGAGTTCATACAACATCCCAGGGAGGGGCGCAAGCTGCAGCCCCTCCTTGAAACTTACAAGTAAACTAGGAAAGAAAAGCAAGAACCACAACTGAGCCCAAAACAATTTTTCCCTATTTACCCCTTGCTTAGCTAACAAATCTGACAAAGTATTTGCTGATCTCCCCACCCACTGTACAATGACCAACATATTCCTTGTCAACCAACTAAATTTCTTCATTTCATTCTTGTAACGCCACATAGCCTCTTCAAGATTTTTCAACCAACCCACCACCACTTTGGAATCCCCCTCGATTGTTAGGTGTTGTACCCCCAGCTGGTTTGCAAATTGCACCCCTTGTATAGCAGCTAAAAGTTCTGCCTTGATGGAATCCCAATTCCCAAGGGACCTGAGTAAAGCAACAAAATCTCTCCCTTCTCGTTTCTCAAAACACCCCCCATTCTGGATAATCCTGGATTACCCATGCTACTTCCATCAAAGTTCAACTTCAGTGAGCCTTCGGATGGAGGAGACCAGCTTGTAATTGATTTGTCCTTTAGAGATAAACACCTCGCTACTGCTGACCAATTTCTCCAAAGGTCATTAAAGGAGAATTGATGAAAGATTTCCAAGGTCTTCAGCCAAGTATTGCCCTATTTAACACACAGTCTTCAATTCCTGACTGCTCCTTTCCTTCTCTTGAAAAATTCTAATATTCCTTTCTTCCCAAAGAGTCCAAATCAAGGCAGCACGAGCACATCTCCACATAATTCTCCCTATTGTTGTAGGCCAATAAAAGGTAGAATGGTTGAAGAGCATGTGAACTTCTGCTGGTAGACTCCAACTACTCCCAAACAACGAAAGTAGCCAAGCCAAAAGGTCTGCAGAAAAGGGACAAAATATTAATAGGTGGTAACAATCCTCATCGCGAGCTCTACAGAGGATACACCAATTAGGAGAGATACAGAGGAAAGGTCTTCTCTTTTGTAGGTTATCTAGAGCGTTTACTTTCCCATGGAATACTTCCCAACAAAACGCCATAATTTTTTGGGAATTGGGTTGTACCAAATTTCTTTTGACAGAAAGGGTTGGTGAGTAGAAAGTTGAGAGATGGACTTGAAGAAAGAAGCACAAGTGAAGGTTCCATTGGGTCTAGGAGTCCATACCCTCTTATCTAGCTTGGAGGGATCCAAACAAACCTGATTAAGACAACCAAGCAAAACAGAAAGAGATTCAATTCCATCATCCCTAAGTCCTCTACAAAACCCAAAATCTCAAGTAGGATCTAAGGGTGTTCCCAAAGGTGAGACAAATTTTAAGACCACCTCTTTTTTGTACAAAGAAACAGAAAAAAGCGAAGAAAACAGATCCTTTAAAGGTGTGTCTCCTACCCAAAAATGAATAGTGTTGCCAAAACAAGCTTCATACCTAATAAAATTGAGGAATCGATGAAGGGTGTTGTGAATGGCCTTCCAAGGTGCTGCTAGGTTAGCTTGCCTTGATACACCAGCATCCCATCCATTCTCTGGCCTCCCATGAATGCTTCCCACCACCTCATGCCACAATCTCTCTCTTTCTAATGGCCATCGCCACAACCATTTCCCTAACAGAGCTTGATTTTTTCTAGTTACCCTCCCAAGTCCCAAACCCCCCTCTTCTTTACTTCTGCACACAATTTCCCAATTAACCAAGTGATCCTTTTTTTCTTGTCCTGGCTCCCATAAGAAATCTCTCATCAACTTCTCCATTTTCCTAGCTTCCCTAACTAGTATCCTAAAAACAGACAAAAAATAGGTAGGTAAGTTAGCCAAGGTAGCTCTTATTAGGGTAATTCTCCCTCCTAAAGAGACATAATTCCTCTTCCATGAGGCTAATCTCTTCTCAAACTTTTCTATCACCTGGGTCCAAAATCTACTCTCCCTAGGATTTGCCCCTAAAGGAAGCCCTAAATATGACATAGGCCAAGCAGAGGTGGAACACTCAAGACACTCCTCAATAGCCTCAACCTCCCCTACCTCCAAATTTATACCCGCTATGCAGCTCTTTTCCAAATTTATTCTCAAATTAGAAATACTTTCAAAACTTTTGATTAGCTCCTTTAGGTTTGCTACCTTTTCGCTAAAACCTCCTTCACAAAAGATCATTAGGTCATCTGCAAACTGAAGGTGGGTGACGAGGACTTGGTGTCTCCCTATTCTCCACCCCCTAATGGCATCTTCACTGTCAGCCTTAGTAATGATCCTACTAATCACATCAGCTACTAAGGTAAAAAGGAAGGGTGAGAGTGGATCCCCTTGCCTGACACCCCTTCAAGTTGAAAAAAAATCCCTCACCATACCATTTACCAGAATAGAGTAGTGACAAGTACTGATACATCGAAAAATCCAACTACACCACTTGTCCCCAAATCCACAGTTTCGCATAACCTCTAATATAAACTTCCAGTCCACCAAATCATAGGCCTTTTCAAGATCCAATTTACAAATGAAACCTCTCTTACTAGACCTTTTCATTTCCTCCACACGCTCATTCGCAATTAAGATATGATCTGTTATTTGTCGCCCTTGAATGAAAGCCCCTTGGGTTTCTCTAATGATAGAAGGGAGGACTGTTTTGATCCTCAATGAGAGCACTTTACCCAGAATTTTATAGATGCTTGTCACCAGACTAGTAGGCCTATAATCTTTTGGGTGGTTGGCATCATTCTTCTTAGGTATCAAGGCCAAAAAGGTGGCATTAATTCCAAGGCTTATAATGTGATTGTCTGCAAATTCCTTAAAGACTTCAACTAAATCCTCTTTCAACACCTCCCAACAGTCTTGATAATAACCCATTGTAAAACCATCTGGACCTGGAGCCTTGGATCTATCCATTAGAAAGATAGCTTTCTTAATCCCTTCTTCCTCGAAATCCCTTTCCAGCCACCTTGTCACTCCATCATCAATCTCTTTTTTCGCAATTAAATCAAGTAGCTAATGTGACATATTACATTCCTAATTCTACGAGCCGCCTTTGTGCCATACCCCTCGAGGCAAGCCCAAACAAGTCCATGTTAGGGTCTTAAATTCTGAGTTTTCACACAAAAAATAATGATTTTATAGTTTTAATTGCTTTTAAGAAGATATTTTATTAGGATGAATGAACGGACAACATTACCAAATAGGGGGTTCTCAAAACCGGGATTCAAGAGAGGATCAATTGCTTAAGTGTGATATGATCTGCAAAGCTACAAATAGGGTAGGTTGGATCTAGAGAATGGATTTTAGAGAACTCTGCTTTATTGTGGTAGTAGCCATTGAGGTTTTCTAGATGGCATTAATATTTTCAATACTTAGTAGTAAGAAGAAAAGTAGAGATTCCATCCCAATGATTGGGACTTGCATTGTTCACTTGTTATCAATGATTTAAAAGGCGTGCCTAGGCGCACAGGCAAGGCGCATTTTAGGGTAGACGCCTTGCCCAAGTCCTAGGCGCAGCCCATTCAAAAGGCACACACCTGGGCTAAGGCGAAAAGCACACCAGGCGCACGCCTAGAAACACCAAGCGTGCACCTTTTGAATGGGCTGCGCCTAGGACCTAGGCGAGGCACCTACCCTAAAATGTGCCTCACCTGTGCACCTAGGCACGCCTTTTAAATCACTGATAACAAGTGAACAATGCAAGTCCCAATCATTGGGATGGAATCTCTACTTTTCTTCTTACCACTAAGTATTGAAAATTTTAATGCCATCTAGAAAACCTCAGTGGCTACTGCCACAATAAAGCAGAGTTCTCTAAAATCCATTCTCTAGATCCAACCTACCCTACTTGTAGCTTTGCAGATCATATCACAATTAAGCAAATGATTCTCTTGAACCCCCGGGTTGCCAAAGAAAATAAACAGAAATTTTATGCACTACAACTAACAATTTAAACAAAACCAGAGTTACAGTTTAGATAAATTGAGTTCATTGGCTTCATTGCCAACATGATGCATGTTGACAGCAGGGCATGCAATCTATGTTTAATTACTGCAACAACCAATATACCACATTCATTTGTATGATCATTAAAATTCTGGAGGTCCCATAGAAAGATGCGATATCATTCCATTAAATCAATTTCCAATTAGGTAAGCCTTCCAATAAGACCCACTAAAAGAAAGTTTTACAATTTTTTTGAGAAGTAAGAAAGTTTTCCAAACTGAGCCGTGCATATAGTTGTTGTTACAAAATAAATTTAGAATCAACAAATTAGTCAGCAGAAACCTTTCAAAATTCACTCAATGGGAACCCCCATTAAAAGAAAGACTCATAGTTTGGGGCCCCAGGCCTTGCATATATCTGTCATTAATGAAATATGTTTAGAATCTATGAATTATTCAAAGTAAATCTTTCTGAATAAAAAGTTTTTATTGTTTGGTTCCAAATAAAACAGCCAATGGAATTAATGACATTTCAGAAAACCCTACCAAGACACTTTCATGGAAGAAAGTTTTCTCCTGTCCCAGTAACTTGTTTTAAGATGTAATAGTACCTTAGTGACTGAACAACCATAAACCATCAAATGACTTAAAAACATACATGTCAACATGTCTTTAATCAATTGGCAATAATAAGATATCAAATTGGTCCTTTCTGGAATGTTGAAAGAAGCCAATCCTGAAATCTCAAAGGAACTTTGGACCTCCCTCAAAAGAAGGTCTTGGTAGTTTCTCCTCTATGACAATTGACAATGACAATAGTATAGAGACGGAACTAACAGCATTTTATTTATCAAAAAAAAAAAAAAAAACTTACAGCATTTGACAGCTGCTCACGAATATAGGCCATTGATCTCAACATTGCACCCAATGTATCTCTGGATACCTGAAACTTCACCTCGGTTTCTCCAGTAGTTGTCTCAGTATCTTGGAGCTGAAACAGAATGAGAATAATGTTTTTACCAAATCAATGGTTCAAGCATCTAAGAGGACATCAAATAGCCAATTTACAGAATTAAGAACCAAAATATTGCACTTCAATTGTGACTGAACAACACTTCATACACTGCAGAGACATGTATGCACACAGAAAATAATATAGACCAAGGTTCAAATTATCGTTACATATCAACCTGTATCGACCAATACGTATCGTATCGGGGCCTTCCCGATACACCCCCCGTATCGTATCGGGGCCTTCCCGATACACCCCTACAGGGGGTGTATCGGGGCAGGCCATGGTTCAGAGGGTAGCCGGGACTTAAACCGACCCCTCTGAACCAGTTTTCAAAAAAATAAATAAATAAAACACAAAAAAGCGCCAATACAGGCTGATAAGCCCTTGTATCGATATTTAGAACCTTGATCTAGAAGCATAAAACAAACAAGAAAATGAAAACCTAATGCAATCAATGATTTAAAAGGTGCACCAAGGCACACAAGCAAGGTGCATTTTAGGGTATGTGCCTCGCCCAGATCCTAGGTGGCACACACCTGGTGCGTCTAGGCATGCGCCTTTTTAAAATCTTGTGCTTTTTATTACTTTTTTTGAGCCTAATGTTGCTAATGTTGTTCATTCATTCATTCCAATAAAATATCTTCTTAAAGGGCAATCAAAATTATAAAATCATTGTTTTTTATGTGAGAAATAATAATTTAAGACCCTAACATGGACTTGTTCGGGCTCGCCTCGAGGGGCGTGGTACAAAGGTGGCTCATAGAATCAAGAAAGCAATATGTTTTACACCACATTAGCTACTTGAAGTAATGCAATTGAGGAAAAAAAAAGGTTGTGGGTTTCACATGCTTGAAAATGCTTTATATGTTTTGCTTTTATTTTTAAATTTTCATTTGAATACGCTTTACATGTTATGTTTATATATTTTAATCTTAGATAATAGGTTTTTTAAAACATTTATGTTAAAATTTAATTTTATATTTTTTATTAATATTTTTGCATTTTTTAATTTTTTATAATTTTTTTGAATTTTCTAACCTTTTTTTTTTAGCATTTAGTGGTAAGTTTACACCTTGCTTCAAAAAGGCGCACACCTCGCCTTGCGCCTCAGGTGCAAATTGGCCCTTTCACTTTTTTTGCACCTTGCACTTTTAAAACACTAGATGCAATTAAAGTGATCTGTGAAATATTGGAGACAATTGAGTAGGTGGAATAACATTTTTTTTATAGATAAGTAGGTGGAATAACATTGAAGGAAATAATAACTTCCACATATTAATAACACCATCTTGGATTAGATAATGATATGTCTAACAAAATTGCATCAGAATTTTTTTGAAGTACAATAAAAAAGAAAGACAAGAGCAGGTGATAAGATATCATCTTGGAAGGAAAAGGTCCAATCAAAGATAAAATCCTCCCACCCCAATAACAACTGTTTAAATGAACCAGCCATCCAAAACAGATTCTCGTGAACTCAAAATAAAGAAACTAAGCCAGACCCTTAAAATAAATAAAAACAGCTCCAATTTATTTTCCATTTTTTCCAAAAAAAAGGACCCCATAAGCACTTCCAATCTATTGTAGCTGAGGCATACCAACCAAAAAAAACTCCACTTCTATGAGAGAGAAAAAAGTGGAGTTTTCCCCACAAAATCCACACCAATTCCCACCCAAATTACTCCCCTACCAACAATAAAGAGCTATCTCCTCTACCTTTCTCCAATTCCAAACATTCTTCTAGCAAATTGTTCCCCATGTAAAAGTAACAAACTGAATTGCTCATCTATCTATCTATCCATCTATAAACCAAATTTCTTAGGATAACCTCTGTAGCAACCACCCTCTCTTAATTTGTTTTCTCATTAATTTCTTTGTCTATTATTATTATTATTTTATAAGCAACAAACTTCATTGATTAAAGATAAATAAGATTGCAAAGTTGCTGGATAGGTATCCGGACACCCATATTTTCCATAACAAATATTACAGTTCAGCCCAAAACAATTGATCTCTATGACCCCCCTGTTTAGACATTTAATCTGCCATTCCGTTTGCTATTATCCTATTATCTTCTGCTCATTCATCAAATTCCTCACTTGATAAAACCTCCGCCCTCTTTATTTGCCACATTCTATTTATAATCGGAAATTGACCTTGTTCTACAATTCTTTTTCTTTTCCTTCTTAGATTTTCTTGATGACTTTGATTTCTTTTCTCATCAGTAACTGTTGGCTTTATTAATTTAGGATAAAGAATTCATACATTATAAGTTCCAATACCCCTTTCTATGGCCAGGCAAAGGCCCCCCACCCCTGCTTTCCTTACGATTCAACTGATGTAGGACCACTTGCTCCAATACAACTTGAATGACCAAAGGATGAGTCTAGGAGGTATAGGATGGGTTTAAAAGTAATAAAGGACAGAGAGAGAGATTGATTAGAGTACAAAAGGTCTACAAACTTGAATGCAAAAACTATAGATTTATCCCAAAATAGTAAAAAAATGCAAAATAGAAAAATGGTACTACAATAGGAATTTTCTAGTGAAATTTCATAGGTAGGGTTAGGTGGTGTTCAGTAGTGCTGAATTGACCTCTGAACACCAAAATTTTGCTTTTCGGAACTTCAGGGGTCATTCAGTATTACCTCCGAAGTCTCTCTCTAAACTCTAAAAATTCTCTGAATGACTAAGCGGGTCTGCTAATTCTGAATGTGCCCAGAGGTAGCGGACAATTCAGCACTACTGAACAGTTCTATTGTGGTTCTCGTTAGCAATAACCTCTCCCTTTTGCGGTTCTATGCCTGGTCTGGTTCTCTGAACGTTGCTTTTGACTAGAGCATATCGTCCACATAGGTCTTCATATTCCTTCCAATCTGGTCTTTGAATAACTTGTTGACCAATATCTGGTAGTTTGCTCCTATGCTCTTCAACCCAAGGGTATCACTATGTAGCAATAGAGGCCCCTCTCAGTGATAAAGGATGTCTTTTTCAATTAAGAGGATGCATCCTGATATAATCAGACCCTGAGAATGTGTCTATGAAGTTCACAACTCATGCCCCGAGGTGACATTGACTAGCTAGTCAATCCTGGGGAGGAGGAAGCTATCTTTCGAGCAAGCTCTTTTAGATCTATGAAGTATATGAAGCTCACAACTCCTGTCCCGAGGTGGCATTGACTAACTACTAATCTTGGGGAGGGGGCAGCTTTTGGGCAGGCTTTGTTTAGATCTATGAAGTCTATGCAGATCCACAATTCCTTGTCAAATTTCCTCACCATAAAAACGTTGGCCAACCAATCCCAGTAGTCAACCTCCCTTATGAAGTCTATTTTATTCAAGTTTGTCTACCTCTTCATTAATGGTTTGCCACCTTTCTAGAGCAAAGTTCCTCTCCTTCTACCAAACAGGCCTAAAGCTCAAGTCCACATTAAGCCTATGAGTTATGACTGAAAGGTCAACCCCCAACATATCTATTGCAGACCATGTGAAGATGTTCACAATATCAGCTCGATGGTCATCACATTGGAGTGATTCAACCTAGATGGTCTTCTCTGCATCATCGCCAAACTGTGGCACATGCACCAACTCTTCAACAAGCTCCCCTTGTGTCATCTACACCTCGCCCCTCAAGTCCAAGCTATCAACAACTAGTGTCTCATGGAACTTTGTCATTCTTCTCAAGGCAACGATGTAGCATTATCGTGCCACGACATGGTTGTTGCCTTCAATTTCACCCATGCAATGGTCAATGAGGAACTTTATCACAAGGTGTTAATGTGGATACAATGGTCCTCATTACATTTAGGTATGATCATGGCATTGTAAGGGAAGTTGACTTTCACCACAAGAAATTCAACCATGATGGTGGTTAGGCGAGGTTCCTCCACAAAAGTCAAAGAGAGGGTGATTTCACCCTTAGGTTGCACTGTCTATCTAAAGAAGCCAACCAATGGGATGACAATGAGCTGAAGACAATCCAGCCTAATTTTCATCTATTGATCCCTTTGAAGTCTTCTTTGGAGGATGTAATCACCTCGTTTGACCGTTGGCCTCTTCAAGGATCTTTGCTTGATCTTCAACTACCGAGCATAGGCTTTCCACTTTCCACACAAAGGCACTATCTCCTCCTAAGGTCAGTTCTCCAAATATGACAATTATAACTCCAATTGTAAGTCGATTACATGTGTGTGGCTTGTCTGCTTGGTTGCCAGTTGTAACCTATTTGAGTGCCCGAGATGTAATTTCCAAGGTAACTTCATGTTATCAAGCCTTCTATTTGATTCTTCAGGTTGCAATAGTCTTCAGTGTCATGGCCATGGTCATAATGGAACCTGTAGTACTTGTTCTGGCTCCTTTTGTTTGGATTCAACCTCAACTTCTGGGCCAACGAGCATACTCTTTGTCCTGTATTTGCATCAAGATCTAACTCCTCGATGTGTTCAGGGGGTATACTTCTCGAAACCCTAAGATGGTGGGTCTTGAATCCCCTAGACAAATCCTCAAACTTATGACATTTTGTTTTGATTTTCTTTGGGTTTCTACTTGTCATGGCCCTTGTGCTTCTTTTGATTTTCTTTTCTTTTGTGTTTGGGTATTCCATCTTTTGCACGCCAAAAGCCCTAGGTTAGTTGTTCCCCACAAACGACGCTAATTGTTGTTGCCAAGGTTTGCAACAAGGGATAAGATTGAAACACCTAGGGCCCTGATGACTGGCAAGCACAGAAGATGTCAAAGACCTTGAAGTTATTCTTGGGAAGAACTCTCTGATGCTTAAGTCAGACAAAGAGAAAGGATAGATTGATAGAAGGAAAGGCAAAGCATCACTAGAGGAATTATCAAGTGAATGCCTTAGGGTGAGTGCCTTTATAGAGAGGAGGAGTCCTAACCAAAGGAGGGCCAGGATTCCTTGTTCGGCTTAGTTTCCTTATTGGGCACGATTTCCTTGTTCAGTCTAATTTACTTGATGGTCAAGCCTTCTAATCCGGGCTTACCCTTTACTATTCTGCAATATCAGTAATTCTCCAATTACTGATTTAATTTGAGACATAAAAGCTCCTAACCTAGTTACATGGTAGGAACTCACAATCAACTCTTGAAGGTAGCATCTTTAGTGTGGATAGTTACCTTGGAGAAAGCTCTAACATAAGATAAGCTTATTGCTTGGGGCATAAATCTGAACAAAACATTTGTTATGCTCCCAAACCATGGAAAAGCAAAATGGTTGTTCCTTCATTGCTGGTTTTTATCATGGTTTTGGGCAAATCTTATTTTAGGGAAGTGGTTAAGCATTGTATTGTCACTATTGTGTTTTTCTAAATTGATAATGCAAGTCTTACAGAATTGGCATATAAAGAAGAAGCTAGGTAAAAAGGGAAAGACTCTGTGAAGACTGTTCCTTTGCAATCATGTAGATGATCTAGGACAAAAAAAAAAAAACAGGCATATATTTTGAAGTTGATACCCAGCCAAGAGTAAGTGTTGCTTGTTAGAAAACCAGCGTGATCTATTAGGTGTTTATTCACAAACAATTCAGGGACCTAGACTAACACCCAACAGTCCTGAGACAAAGCATCAATAAGGTGCCCACACCAATAAAGCAATGTAAAATTATGTACTATCAATATGGTAATGTTGGCAATGTAACAATATGTACTACTAGTATGGCAAAAAAAAACTTGGCCACCCTCTACAATTATTCATTCTAACCCTACCCGTGAAATTTCACTAAAACATTTATATCCTAGACCTATTTTTCCCATTTCAAAGGTTTTCCCCATCTTGGGATAAAACACTTTCTACCCTATCCAATCTTTGTTTTTATGCCTAAAATCACCAATAAACACACCCTCCCATCCTAACCCTCCTAAGTCGCCCTTTGTTATCAAGTCCTATTAGTATCGTCTTAAATCACCCTCCCATTCAAGTCCTATGTCAGTTGGTATCAAAGCTGGTTCCTACATCAATTAGTTTCAGAGATAATCGTAATTCACTATGTTCTCACAAAGTGACTGATTTTATAGGTCTTGGGATATCTCTTAAACAATCATATGGGTCTAGAATCAATGATGATCAATTTTCTGAACCATACCAATATTTGTTGGTTGGCTCATTTAAGAAGATAGTAGAAGAAAACAAACAATCAAAAACGATGGTAGAATTAAAAGAAATATATATATATATATATATATATATATATATATATATATATATATATGTGTGTGTGTGTGTCAACAACAGGGCTAACGCTACCAAGAATAGAGAAAGGTCAATACCAGATTTCGATCAAGTCCCTATATCTTTTCCAACCTAACCAATCTTTGTTTTTATCCTAAATCAACCTGAAACTCATCCTAACCCTCTTAAACGCATCCTTTTGTCATTCAAGTACTACATTAGTTGGTAAATCTTACCAGTCCTACATCAACATACTTAACTCGGAAATCTATCAGAAGATATCGGCATCATTGAGGTTGTTAGCCTTCAGACCATTGATGTCCTTTCATCATATAATCAGAAGGATTAGGGCATCTAAGCACTCTTGTAATATCATAATGAATGAACTCTTCTAACTGGTTGCTCATCAAAATATACATTTCATTTTATATTTTGGCATGCCTTGAGCTCTTATCTAGACGCGTTAAGTACCTCATGTACTGATACATTTACACATTACAGATAATCAATAATGTAAAATCTATCCAAAATGTTCCTTTTGTATGATCTGAATTTAAGATTTTAGGCATCACAAATCAATGGAATTGGATAACTAATCCAACAAAAAAAAAACTGAATTATTCTCTGAACAGTCAAAAAACAAAGATTGGATTCTGTTCAAATGATGTATTTAGCTAATGATTAGAGCATCCAATAAAGTTTTTTTCTTTTCTTTTTTTATTGGATCTCTTGCATGGGGTGTACCACTTCTCTAAAGTCACAGAATAGATACTAAAATACCTATAGTAATCCAAAGTCCAAACACACATATCAATTACGTATTATGTTCATGATGGATGGACAATAAACACTAAGTCTTTAAATTACCAATAGGTAAAATGTATTTATCAAATGAAAGTAAGTAAATCAATTATAAAAAAAAATGAAAGTGAGTAAATCAATTCCCCCTAAGAGAGGAAGAATGGAAATCACAGTCCAAGTAATGGCAATAATATTTACAACAATGAAGAAAAGATTAAAGAAAAGGCTTAGGATGGCTGTAGCATTAGGGAATATGTATTTCTAATGGGAATTTGAAGGAGTATACAGATTGTTGGTAAAGTCTAGGAATAGTTTGAGCCCTTGAGGGCTGAAATTAAGAATAGGTTGCTCAGTTTAGGCATCTATAGAGGTGAAATCAGGTAACGATCAGAAGGATTGAAGTTACGGGTCAAGTAAAACTAGACAAAGGTTATCATGAAGGGAAAGGATCCTAAAGTTTAAGAAGGTATTAGGTGTAGTCAAGTAGGCCTTTTACCAAGCTATTTAGGAAAGACAAGAAAAAGGATGACCTGTCCAAGTATTGAATAATTCCAGAACAGCAATTTAGAAAAACATCAAGGAGACAATAAACAGGAGAAGGAACAAACAAGTTAATCTTACTGGAAGCAAAATTTGTGAAAATTAATTTAATATATAATGTGGAGATCTAGAATGAATTCTTTTACAAATTGCATTCAATAAGAATAACAATGGACACTCTTGATATTAAATTGCCAAAAAACACCATAAAATTATAAAAGATGGAAGAATTAAAACAAATTTCCAAAAAACCTATATATTCAAACCTTCAGATTGATAACAGCAACCCTATTAGCAGGTGTTGAGAGCTGCTCGCTGATGTAAGCCATAGATCTCAACATTGGTTCTAGTGTGACCCTTGAAAGTTGAAATTTTACTTCTGTTTCTCCAGAAGGAGTCTTGCTATAATCTTGCAACTGCATGGACAAAATAATAAAACAGGAACAAGCATGACCAAAAGTAGCTAAAAAATCTAGCTAAAAAAACATTTCATCAGTTTTGTCTGCTACAACCCACACAATTTTTTTTCTTTCCTGATCAGTAAAACCTACCAGTTAATAAAACAATAAGACCAGAATCCATAACAAAATTGATTGAATGGATTTACCAGTGTAACCAAAAATCAAATTTAGTCTGTGCATGCAAATTTTCAAAAACCAGTTCTGGTTTGTTTTTATTGATGTAAAATCAGATCAAATTAACATTTTAATTTAAAAGGTGAACCTAACAGATAAAATGTACCTTTATCAGTAAGCAAATAGCCAAATAAGTGGCATCTATGAATTTAAGGTGGCTAAGTATTCAAGTGAGAAAAAAAAACAACAATTTGCATATGGAAATTAGTTGGAAAAAAATGCACACCTTCAAATTTATAACAGCTACCCTATTAGCCAGAGAGTTCTTATTCTCCATGACCCAAGTCATTGATTTGAGGCAAGGAAGCACAACCTAAGTGAACAAAAGAGATATTTAGAGAAAGCAAACCAGGAAAGAAGAAACAATTAATCATAGTTAATTATGATGTTAATTTTGCAATCCAAAAAAAACATATCCATGCATACCATGTTATCAGAAGGACCATCGTCCCGATGAAGAGAGACAGGGGCCATCCTTGGTAGATTCAAGTCTGCAACAGGTGGAGTAGGGGCACCAGTATCATTAAGATTAAAGTGACGGGTCACATCATCTTGTCGAGGCCACAATGATGGAGTCATCTCTGTAGGTGGTATAGGTGTTCTCCGGCTAATTTCATCCTGGTTACTTCCAATGACCTGAGAGCTAGGAGGTGCAACTCTTGCAACATTTTTCTTCACAACAGAAACTTTCTTTCCACCCTCTCTTAGAGCATTCATTGCCACATTGTAAGTCTCTACAGCTATTGCTCCTTCCTCAGCATATCTAATGGCTTCCCGGCACAGATTGTTGTATCGGACTGTTAGAGTTTCATGACCTTGCAGTTCACCATTGCGTTCATCTGAACCAACCCAGCTCTTGGCATTTCTTGTCCACCTCTTCAATATATAATGAGCTGGAAGTGTAAGAACATTTGTCACAGTGAAGACCGTCAATACATGCCTACAGAGAATGCCTGAGAACTCAAACATATGACAGCTGCAACTTGCTCTCATCTCAGGAACATTCAATGTGACAATGTACGCCTTGTTGTCATCTTCAAACTTCGCCACCCTGTATGTGCTGATTGCCCCATCACCCTCAATTTTATTTGCAGTATAGACAAAAGTTTCAACCAATTCATCTTGAAACTTGGCAAATATTTTCCTGGTGTAAAGGTTTGCAGCTTGTTTTTCCATTGGCGATGGTGTCTTCAATACTGGGGTTGTACAAATTGTGTCAAAATCTGCTTCTAATTCTTTGTCAAACCAATTCTCAAGAGCTCTTTCATACTGCTTAAAGAACAATGGTAAAGTGGTCTGCTGATTCACATATCCATCAAAGAATGAGCTAATAGTTTCAACACCATGGCTTGAATTAATTGCAGCAAAGAAAGTGTCACGAAAATATACTGGGACCCAATGTTGGCGGGCATTATACAATGCTTGAAGCCATTCATTTCTCCTGAGATCATATCTGTCAAGGAGAGCACCCCAAGCAGATTCAAACTCCTCAATTGTCTCTGTCAAGTTGATGCAATTATAGAGCTCTCCTTGGAATGTGGGATGAGCATGGCATACATGAGCCAGCCTTTCCTGGCCTTCTCTTAAGATATGCCACTTGCAAATACAGTGCCGAGTTTCTGGAAAGACCTGTGCAACTGCTGTTTGTATTGCTCTGTCTTGATCAGTGGTTATAGAAACAGGAGGACGATCACCCATTGCTGCAAGCCATGTCTTGAACAGCCAAATGAAGGACGACTCAGACTCGTCTAAAAGTAAAGCGCAACCAAAGAGCACCATTTGTCCATGATGGTTCACTCCTGTGAATGGTGCAAATGGCACACGATATTGATTGGGCCTGTACATTGTGTCAAAGGTGACTGCATCACCAAAGTGACTATATGCAGCCCTTGACCTTGAATCTGCCCAAAACACATTAGTCATGCGGTTCTCTTCATCAAGTTGTATTGCATAGTAAAATCCAGGGTTTTCAGCCTGCATTCTCTTAAAATAGTCAAGGAGATTCTGAGCATCTCTTCCAAGGGTCCTCCTTCGGCTTGCTCTAACATAATTTACAGGCCCAACATTCCTAACCGGGCGATTTGATTCAATGGGAGCAACATTCCTATTTGGACGTGTTGTTTCTACAGATACACGATTTCCATCCATAGAGACATACATAACACCACTTGGTAGAATCTGCACCCCTTGGTAACCTTCCTTCCCTGCACCAGCAAAATGCCTGCGGGGCCGGAGGTAATGCACCTTACTGGGACTCACTGTAGAGTGGTTATGCTCCTTAACAAACTTTGTCACAACCCACTTGTCTGGGTCCTTTCTTTCAATCTTAAGCATCGCACTACAGCTCTCAATGTTCTTCCTTTTCAAACTCTCCCTAGAACATACAAACTCCCGAGATGTAATTGTTCCATCAGGCTTTGAACGGTTGCATTGACCAACACGGGTGCTGAAACCAATACGCCTGGCATATGCATCATAGAATGCCTTTGCAGAATCTTCTGATTCAAACTCCATACCAACATGGGGTTCACCACCTCCATCCTCCTCTTGAGAGGGTGCCTCTTTCTCTGTAGAATTTTCATTCATTTTCATTTCTCCACTCTCATTTGGCTCAGAATCTGCATCTTCTGCTGCTGCACGGCGTGCCATATTCTCCTCTTCCACGTCAATCACTTCAACATCCATGCTCATCAACTACACAAGTTCAAATCCTGTGTCCAACTCTATGGACAGACTACAAATGATTAACTTTCATGTTTTTTCAGACCCAACAACCGACTCAATCTGCATAGAATGCCAAACAGTAGAAGTTAAAGCTATAACTACATGTTTCATAGAATGCCAAATAGCTACACCAAAATGCATAACACCCACCAAGAAAATTCAAAGTAGAAAATATTAAAAAGCTAAAACAATGGAGAAAATAAAAGTCTCAAAATAATAAATAATAAAAATGAAAAAATAACCAGGGATCAATACACACAAACACCCAGCAACAGAAAATTCAAAATATACCTATGGAGCACTAAAATGGAAGAGCAACGAAGGTCTTAAAATCCAAATCAAATAAAGCCATTTCTCAAAATAATAAGAGAATAGAAACTGCCATTTGTCAATATAGACAAACACCTACTAAGGGAAACTTTAAAAAACAAAGGGGTTATCATGGGGAAGTTAATTCCCAAAAAACAACCACAAGAGTAAACCTTTGCAAAATAACCAAAAAAAAAAAAAAAGAAAAATAATAGAGTTTGAAATTAAATCAAATGAGACTACTTATTCAAATAATAAAAGCAAAATTACCATATTTTCAAGAAAAAAAGCAAATGATTGAAAATCAACAAAGAATGTAGTTTATGGACACTTTGCTATCTAAGTGAAATTGCTGTACCACTGCAAAAAAAAAAAATGGTAACAGTAATAATGATAACTGGAAACTATAAATTATCAAACCAATTGCTTAATTTATCAACCAAAGTAGAAAAATAATGAAGGAAAACAATAACATCACTACATTTAACGAACAAAGAGACCAGAACAGTTCATAAAAATCAACTACTGATTGTCTCAACAGTAACACCAGTTCCACATCAAAGGAAAATCATTTGAACAAAAAAATAGGAAAAAAAATAAGAAAGAGACAGAGAGAACATCTGACCTGTGATGTGATCGAAACAGAAGTGAGTCCTTATCAGATCCTTGACGCACGAAACACACTGAAACAAAACCTCAGCCAAACAGTAACAGGTTCTTCCCACGGTTCCCTACCCAGATTTTCTACCAGGCAGAAGAAACAAGGGAGCTCCTCCGGGCATCTCCTTCCTAGGGTTTCTCAAACAAGTTGCAGAGACAAAAACTGTAATTTTAGGGTTATTTCCCCTTTTGACATAGGAAGATCTGATGGACAGGATGGATTCAGGTGAAATTTCTAGGGTTACTAGGGTTTTTTTCCCCTTTTTCTGATCTTATTTTTGGGCTATTACAGAGACGGAGAGGGAGCGGACGAGGAGGACGAGGAGGACGAGGAGCAGTGGAGACGGGAGCAGGAAAGCGAAATGGTGTGCGTGACGCTTAGGTCCAAGATGACATAAAGCTGATGCCTATCCTAAGCCGTACGATTAGGATCATACGGCTGAACTGCCACGAGGGCAACCCATCCTATGGTTTCTCGAATCGAAACTAGCCTGTGGGCCCCACGGTACATCGTCTAATGATGCGACAACCGAAAAAAGGCTCTCCTCCCTCCCCCCCCCTGCGCCCTGCCTCTCTCCCACTGTGAAGTATGTGGTTATCTATGCGTAACACTGTGCAGGGCGCAGCTGGGGTGCCTATGAAGGACAGGATCACCTGCAGCCTGTCCTAGATAAATAATTTACGCCAAATCATCTAACGGCTAATACGAGTCTGGAGAAAATTCAAAGGGTGCACGCATTTTTACTGAGACGTACGTGATCGTGTTTGAATTGAATCCGGATCACCTGCCAACAAAATTCGTTCCAATACCCATGTCAGATCAAGTTGGTAGGGTGTTGGAACGTGTTATGTTGGCAGGAGATCCCGATTGGAAGGGATTTGCAGAAGGCAATGACACTATGTTACCGTCTCTACATCAAATAATATACTTATATTATCTAACGAAGATTACTGCTGGACACACATCTCAAGGAATACATTCCAAAAATCGGATTTCCCCTCTGTGAATTTTGAATTTTGAGGTAACTCAGCTGTGTAGCGGCACGTGCGCAAATAAGAGTGAAGAGGTTGATGAATTGGGAAATGGGATTTCCCCGTTCATGTGATCTTGTCCGTTGATTTGGTAAAGGACCTCGAGGATACCTTTTTAAAGACTAAAGTAAAGTTGACTCCTTGTTATTATCTTACATTGAGTTGTTGACACTCGTCTCGAACGATGATTCCAAATCAAAAGTTGAAAAAAGTGATTGGAATTATGATCCAACAACGGTGCCACGGCAATAGTAAGCAATAACAATAGAATGGGTGGTATTTTGGTTTTCACCGTCCCGTCAGGTGAGACAGCACGTGATTCAGAAAGTACTGATCAATGTGGGAACCGATGGATTGGAATCCGATATTGGATTTATGTACTGCGTAAGCAAATCGGTGTCACGTGATGCAATTGAACCGGCTATGTCAGTACGTCCGCGTGTAAGCACGTTCCCTCTGCTCTGAGACGGTTTTCTTTGTTGACGAGCTAAAAACAGTGTTGTTGAGTTTTGAGTCAATTGACCAGAGCAGAGTACAACAGCATGAGTTCATATACTTCTGAAGAAACGGATAAGGACTTTACAAAATGGGGCTCGACTTTTTGCATTGACCATGCTGCTCAAATGAAGATGGATCCCATCGCATTCCACTTCTTTGACTCTTGTGGATATGATGATCAGTCGAGATGCTGATCTAACGTTCTTAAATTAGGTAAGAACTGCAAATTGTGCATGTTGACTATCACACGGTCAATTAAACAACAAACTAAGACCACTAAGCACCACATCAGACAACCCATATATGAGTCCAACACAATGCCAACGTCATCCGACACCATGCATCTCATACAAGATGGGTCCCATTTTTATGATGAATCCACCTCCCAATCCCAAAATGAGCATGTTGGTAAGGTGTTGAAACGTGCATTGTTTGGTATTCAATTTGAACCAGATGAGCTTGGAGAAAGCAATAATGTGAGTAAGGTTTAGCTGAATACCTTGGTTATTTAGGGCGCCGTGCACATTTTATATTGGGACAGTCAATTTGTTACTGGTAAAGAGCCTTATTATTAATTTTACAACTCGTGAAAACAGCTAAAACGTTCATCTAATCCAAATTTGTTTTGGTTGAGATAAATATAAATACAATGAATCGGTCGTGGGCCGATTGAGTAGGATTAATCAGAATCGAGACCTACCTTCATAGATCCTAAATATTATTCATTTAGAACATGACAAAAATCTCGACTTTATTTAAAAGTTGAAAACATTTCATTATGACCGCAGGCATCTTTGATTCATGTTAGTCATGGTCTTCATGTTTTATCTTTTTAAATAATACAGTCCGTGTATGTTCCATATGTCAAATTCCAAAACCAGTAAAATGGTCTTTGTTTAATACAATTTCTAATAGTTTTTCCAAGTAAATAACATGGTTCGCTGATGTAAACATGACTTTAAGGTCTGTTTGATTAGTGAGAAAATTGGGATGAGAAAAAGAAAATTTATTTCTTCAATAAGCCATAATGTGTTTGTTTGTTGAAAATTTTTTTGTGAAAAAATTCATTTCTCAATGTTTATTTTGCAAGAAATTTTATACGAGAAAGCCATTCCAATAAATTGTTCAACTATAAACATAAATGTAATTTACTTCTATGATAACATGGTGTTAACTATGACAGCTTGCATCTGCAAAGGTATGACACATGCGATTAAACTTGCCACGTGGCATGATAGTGATTTTAAACTTGTTCATTCATCAAAAAGCATATTTATGCATTCATCAAAATTTTTATTAGGAGCTAAAAGTGTTTCTTTATTTTGACCATTTTTATTCATCAAACAAACTATTAATGCATTCATAAAAAAAAAAAAAAATCACCGAGTGCTATAAATGCTCCTTTATGTGGACTTCTTCATTCATCAATGAATCAATCCATCCATTCATGAAACAATGTATACATCCATTCATCGAAAATTTTACTAAAAGCTAAAAATGCTCAACTATATATTTAGATTTCTCCATTCATCGAAGAACCTATTCATACATTCACCAAAGGTTCACCAAAGGTCTATTCATTCATTAAAAAAACATGTTCATGCATCCATCCAAAATTTTGTTAAGAGCTTCAATCAAAGTGATGTACTTTATGAGTTTATTGTAAATGAATAAAAATGCATATTTGATTCATGTTCCTTTTGTATGTTTCTGTGTAATACCCTTAAACTAGACACTTAATGAGACTCGTGTTAGTTTAGAATGTTCACAGCCAGTGGGTCGGTCTGGGGAGACCTATCCTGACATGGATGACACTTTGGTGCCACCAAGTCAGTTGGGGTGGTTTGTCTCAGCTACCAGGGTGATACACACGCAGTGTGGGATTAATTGAATCTTTGAACTTGACCAAATTTTCAGTATTGCCCTGGACCTTGGAGATTGATGGGCAAAACTGAAAAATTACACCCAACCCCTAGACTCGATTATGATACTGCACTAGGTATCGGATTGGGCTGTCTTTGATTTACCAATCAATGAGATCCTTAGCGGGGGTAAAAACCTGGGTATGTTGGGACAATCTGAGAATTCATCTGAGTGGGTGATCATAGTGACAGGATCAGCCCCTTTGTCAGACAAAGGTAATGATCGGGGATGCACTCTCACTGATGGAAACCAAGACTGCCGGCAGCCAATTTCAATCGTTGAGATTTGTTTTGCAAAATATATTTTATATGAGATAAAAGTATAGATATATATATATATATATATATATATATATATATATATGGTTTCGAAATGTTTGCAAATAGGTTTTAATTCCCGTGATCCATATTTGAAAGAGTGCAACACTGTTCCTTACAGCCGAGGGAGAGGTCATCTCTTGTCGGGCAGTGTATGATCATTATGGGCTGAGAGGTTAAATGTAAGGCCATTGAGGATAATACCTTATGGGTTAATCTTGCATCTGCCCACAGTCCCTAGGTGTTACAAGGTGGCTTGGCCCAGAGACCACTTAGGGTAAGTGTTGGGCCCATAGAGCCCATCTGATGGGTTTCAGGGGGTGCATTGTCCATAACAATGTATTCGGCCAGGCCTTGTAACAAAGGCTGGGCTGAACCCATGTGGCTGATGTGTAGATTAATATTTGGGTCCCACGCCATACAAGGAAGCCCAACTGGGCAGCAGTCTAGAAGGCTAAATGAATACATAACCCTAAATGGGCCTTAAGCCCATTTCAAACTGGGCTAATTTGATTAGTCTTTAAGGGGCGAATTCTGATATAAGATCAGCTGATAGGATTGGGCCCACACCCTATCCACTCAAATAGTCCAAGATCTAAATGAGATTTAGATTTGGAATTTCCTAATTAGATTAGGAACTAGCTGATTTAATCTGCAGATAAGATAAGGAATCCTTATCTTAAAGGGACTTTTAATCTAGATATGATTTGGGTTAGCAACTCCTAATGGGATTAGGAGCTGATCCCTTTAAGTCTATAAAAGGAAGAGGGAGCGGTAGCCTTTAGACATCCAACACAAAATCTAAGAGACTCACCAGCAACAGTCTTATCTTCATAGTTGAGATTACAGAAGATAGAATTCTGCACCCTGCAAATACTCCCAAGCCGCCTCTTTCCTGCAGCCGCCGCCTATAGCAGTTCGATCTCCATTGCTTGGGAGAAATCAAGATTGGATCTTGATTCCAATCTTTTGAAGAAAATATTGGTAGGAGTTGTATTCATAAGCCGTCTAGGTGATTATTGGGAAGAATCAGGTTCTTAGGAAGGACACTGTTGATTCTGCTCCACCTTGCACTGCGCCATCTTCAGTGGGAGCAGATTTTGGTTTTTACCTTGGGCGTGAACACCTCAATTGAGAGATATTATTTCTTTGTATCAGGTATTATCTCTCTCCTCCTTTTGGTTCAGATATGGTTTAGTTTATGGTTCAAGAATGATCATTGAAAATATGATTTTCTAAATAGGGAATTCGATTCCCAGTTGAAGGGAAAGAAAAATTTTTTGAAATTCGCCCCATTTATTCCGCAATCTTGGGCGTCCATATGATGGATTTCCTATCCCTTCAACATTCACCAAAGGTCTATTCATTCATTAAAAAAACATGTTCATGCATCCATCCAAAATTTTGTTAGGAGCTAAAAGTGTTCCAACATTTGGACCTATTCATGCATTCAATAACCTAGTTCATCTAAAAAATAATACATATATCAAGAAATCAAATGATTTTGTCTTTAGCATGCAATTCGTTCATTCAATGCCACTAGTTCAGCATGTTCACATAATCATCCATATGCCAATAATTTCATAAAGGTAAAATATAACTATATATTCCATTTAATACAAATATAGTTTAATAATCATAAAAAAAAGATTGATCATCACAAAAAAAGGACAATCATCAAATTGGCTCTACATCCCAAAAAAAAAAACAAAAAAAAAACAAGCAAACTGTATATAAAGGTCCAACCATCAAAACAAGTTCTTATCATATGTAGATAGTTAGTACATAGTTTGTTAATAAATGTTAGTTATAATAGTTAAAGTATCTCATTCCTCCCTTCAATACGGAGGCCCCAACTTCATTTGAAGCCATGCCTTTCTCTAATGTGGCTCCACTCTATAACATGTCAAAACTTGACTTCCAAACTCAGATGATAAGTCATATGCTTTCATAAAAAATGCTACTAAACATTATTTTATGTTCATAACATCTGTATATACCTTCTCATTGCTAAATAAACCAAACCATCTCTCAACTACAGATACATATTTCCCAAGATGTGTAGCAATGTCCTACACTTGTTCAGCAAAAATTAGGGTGAACATTTAGTTTATTCAGTTAAAAAATGAATCAAATAAACTTAATTAAAAAATGAAAACCGAAATATAGAAAAGCCAAAATAAATGAAATCAAAATTTTTGGTTACTTCGATTAAATACTATATATTATATATTATAACATATAATATATAATATATGTTATAATATATAAATATATATTATGAAATAAAAGTTTTGTTAATTCAATTTTTTGTTTAACCTAATTTCTAATTCTAAAAACAAAACCAAAATAACCAAACCGAAAAAACTGAAACCAAAATTTTCAATTTGGATTTTCGATTTTAACCAAATAATGCTCACACTACAAAAAAATTGGCGTATACCGACGGCTACTTTTACCGATGGACAATGGCCGTCGGTATAGATTTTCATATATCGACGGATCAGTGGGCGTCGGTGAAGGATATACCAACGGTTGTGTCCGTCGGTATAGCTTAAAAATGAAAACGAAGAAAAAATAGCAAGTGATCCTCCGTCTCCCCGCGCATTTTCCTTCCCACGCGCCCTCTTTGTCTCTCTCCTCTCACATTCATCTCTCTCTCTCTCTCTCTCTCGTTCACTATCTCAATCGTCTCTATCTCTTAGTCCTCTCTCCCTCACACGCTCTCTCTCTTTGTTGAGCTCTCACTCTGAAGCTTTTCAGAACTCTACGAAAGTAACAAGCAAAGTAGCATACTTGATGTTCACATAAAGTCGCACATCAACATTTGGCAAGTATTTTTTTCACAAATCGACGGAATTTTATTGAGGTAAAAATCCGTTTCTCTGATTTTTATGTTTTTTTCTTGTTTGAAAAAATAAACTATTGTTTTCTAGTGTTAATGGTGCCATGTAACTAGAAAAATAATTTCTCTACATGGGTTGCTTCCTGAGTTTTGTTGAAGAGTGATGCTAGGAGTTTCAAAAATGGTTCATGGGAAAGTTCAAAACAATGCAATCTTAAATGACAATTTGAGTCTTTTTCCCTATAGATCTAAAACTTCTTCTTTTACCTTTTTAATTGATTCATCACCTTTTTTAGGTTAATATCTATTGTTCCATTACTTGGCAAATTTTCATAGTGGTTATTGACATATTCACATCTTGGTTTGAAGCCTTGTCTGCAACTTTATCTTTAGTTTCATTGCCCCACTACATCATTCCATCTTGTAGAACATTAATCATAGATTGGTCAAGAATTGGGAAACACTCTTCGGAAACAACTTCAGCCCCTTTCTTGTAATACCATGCTAAAGGTTTTGGATTCCTTAATGTTAGATCAAGCCAAATTTCCTTTTGTAGAACCATTGGCTCTTCAATGTCTTCCTTTGTAGGAAATTTTGGCGTTTGTTTTTTCCGCTCCATTAGATATTTTAGCTTTGATAGAAAGTGCTTTAGAAAACCCCTTCCTTTTTTCCAATTATTCACACATTGGTTCAAATTACCCACATGTTTAGCAGGTTGCAGGATAATCTGGACCCATGGGATTGCCAATTATCAATGAACCAAAGCCCATAGAATCTACAACCAAACAGACCCATAAGTTAAAAATGATGGCAAACCACAAAGACTTTTGCTTGTTTAGCTGGAATTAATAAAAAGTCTGAAGTTAATTTTTTTTCTATAAATAAAGCCTAAAGGAATTATTACCAAACTGGAAGCAGATCACAAAGCGGCATGCTCGTTTGACTTAAACTTGCCCTCAGCTTGCTTTTTCTAGACTTGGCTTAAACTTAGCCATCAAAAGTGTTGCATAGAACTTAGGCTTTGTTTGGTTTGTGGTATGGGAAGAGAACAAGGATTACTCTTGAATATTCTTCCCTTCCCGGGTTTGGTTTGTGGGATGCCCTGAGATGACATGGGAAAAAGATAGGATTACATTTCTTAATTCTTTGGAAGTGAAATCACACCATTTTGGTGTTAAAATGTGGGAAAGGAGGGGGAGACTTGTCTTACATGAAAAACTAATGATGTTCCATTTTGCAATCTCTTTAGCACTTGTTCCCCCAATCCATTTTTGTATAAAATAGCAAAATAATAGGTTTAGATAATTTAGAGAGCCTGATAAAATGACCACTATCATATGAGGTTAACTTCAGTCTTCGCTTATTCTCAAAAGAAATAAACAAAGAAAAATATGAAAGTCAACATTTCTGTTCAAGGGCCAAATACAAGTCTTATTAGGCATTCAACACACATTGACTTGATATAGAAGTCAATCCTCTTGGGTTAGGGTCGGGCCAATCTTAATGGCATTTTGGTTTAGGTCCAACCATATAGGTTGAGATAAATCCATCAGCCTTGATTGAGTATTAGTGTTAAGACACTATTCCCAAACCTGAAAACAGACATTACATTCAATTTAGGCAGAATCTTCTCTCCCTACAAACATTTGATGACTGATTATCATGGAGCTTGGTCAATACAAAAAATTGCTCTTAGAGTCACAATTATGGTTTGCTAAAGCATCAACCACCCGACTGCATTCTACATAAGCGTGGCTAAGATTACCAGGCACCTTGCTTCTGATCTCCAATATCTTTTCCCTTCATCATCCAAAACAGAACCTCTGAATCCAATTCCACCCAATCTCCAACCAATCAAAGATCATCACATAGCCTCAAATTAACCTTCAACAAGAGTGTTAGAAATAATGCCATAGAAATGAAAGAAGGCCATGACCATCAGCATATCATCATTTGCATCCCAGATGATCGCACGACCACCACTCACAGCCCCACCTGTGTTGAATTTAAAACCAAGACTTCTTGGTTTAGTCCACTTCACCACCCTTAGTCTATGGTGGCGCAAAGGCACCGCACACATCTAGCTCATGTCTGTGGTGATAGTTTCATTAAGAAAATAATAAGTTTTAATGATGTGACACTAATAGAGCCAAAATAAATTTAGAAAATTAGAATTGGGTGTCACTTAATAGTATAGTTTGGTTTCCCAAATGCCAAGGACAATTAAAGAGTTGAATATCAAACAAGTCATCTTATGTTCCAATCTTTCCCTCAAAATGCTAAGGTTGAACCTAGGGTCTTGGGCATGTTTCTGCTCTCTTGCACTAATATGGATCCCACTAGGCCACACTGCAAACTAGACCCACCTACAATAAAACTACAAGGCAGACACCCCCTATTCCCTATTTCCATTAAACCAGCAGCCTCCTTGGAAAAGGTTGTGCATAACCCTTTCCATCAAACAGAAGATTCTTTCAAAGAGTTTGGTGTGGTCTCAAGCCTCATGCATTTTTATCCAACCTAGGCTACAGAAGATATATCACTAGATGTTGGTTCAGGCTATTGAGTTTTGGAATGAATGGACCTGATACAGAACTAATCTTCAGCATCTTTTACATAGGTTGGTTGCTGCCCTACTGTAGACTTGAATCCTCTTTCTCCTACTTGCTAGGTTGAGATTTTACCATTGCATATGGATCGCAAATTGTAGCTTAGGTGTAAACTTTTCAATAACAAGGGAATTTGTTAAGAAGTTCAAGCATATTCTTGAACTTGAAAATACTCTAGTTTGGCCCCACTGCCCCAGTAATGGAGGGTTTGCTAGTAAGCTTGTTTAGTCACTTAAGAAAACCTCTCTAAATGACCTTTATATCTTCCACACGGATATAATTGAATGGAATCAAAGTATATCTAGTACAAGATTATCAACCAAAAAGATATAATCATATAATATGAGGTTGGGTATAGGTTGACACTGATCTGGACTATAGGGTTGCGCACATGACTTATTAGAAAGGGCAGCCCAGCGCACGAGGCTCCTAGCAAGCAGGGTTTGGCCCCGGATCTAAGTCCACAAGCTCCAAGGCATGTTCTATACGAAAGTCCACTAGTTGTTTGAATTTTGAAAGGTAGTAAAATTTTGTTAGGCTTCCAAAACATGTGATTCAATGTAGTAAAATTTATTAATTTATTACTAACCTTACCAATGGATAACCTTTTACCATCCTTGTTCATTTCAGTTTACTCCCATCAAATGGATAAAAAGTGGATAAGCGATCAATCAAGACAAAGTGAAAAATACATTAGAGGGGTTTCTAATTTTCTCAATTTTGCATTTGAGAGGTCATCTAAACATGTCAAATGCGTCAATCTACGTTGGCATAGTAGGGCAGATGTTTCTAGTCATCTAATCTTTAATGGCTTTTTCAAAGGTTATGTTCAATGGATTTTTCATGGAGAGAATTCGAGTGCTTTTACTTCTACTAGTGGCCTTATAGAGCAAGAGGGCAGGTTTCAACATGACATACTTGGTTTATTACAAGATGTTTTTCAAATGCATACAGTGGATGAGGGTTGAGATGTCAATATGAAAGGAGAGAGTGCACAGGAGATCATGGAAGAATAAGGTGTTCAACAACCTAGAGGGAGGAGCACTACAGATAGGTTTTATGAGCTATTGAAATATGTTGAACAAAATCTCTACCCAGATTGCACAAAGTACACAAAGTTGTCATTTATTGTGCATTTGTACCACATAAAATGTCTTCATGTGTGGAGTAACAAATCATTCTCTCTGTTGTTGGAGCTACTAAGAGATGCGTTGCCAGATGGGAATACCTTACCAGAGTCATACTATGATACAAAGAAGCTCATCTCGGGTTTCGGTTTGGGGTATGAAAAGATCCATGCTTGTGTGATTGCATGTTGTATTGAAAGGATAAGGCTAATGACGAATCATGTTCTGAGTGTGGGCACTCAAGATGGAAACTAAACACCGAAGATGTAGAATCTAATGAACAGTCTACAACTGGAAAGAGAAAGAAGATACCTACAAAGATCTTGCGCTGGTTTCCCCTAAAACCAAGATTATAGAGACTTTTCATGTCTTGCAAGATTGCTTCCTTCATGAGATGGCATGATGAGGGCCGAACTAAGGATGAACTCTTGAGGCATCCTGCAGACTCCTTAACTTGGAAAGAATTTGATTCTCGATATCTTGATTTTGCCTATGACTGTCGTAATGTTCATCTAGGATTAGCTTCTGATGGCTTTAAGCCATTCAAGACTATGAGCATTACTTATAGCACATGGCCTGTCATATTAATCCCTTATAAATTTCCTCCATGAATGTGCATGAAACAACCATATTTCATACTCTCATTGCTTGTTCCTGGTTCAAGAGGTCCTGCTAATAAGATGGATGTATACATGCAGCCTTTGATAAAAGAATTGGTAGAGATTTGATGACCTGCTATAAATTATCTGAGGACTATTTCAAATAGGTCAGTCTCAAATTTCTCATAGACATATCCTGCCATGCTATCACCATTGTTATTGCTATTCTTGGTAGTACTTCGATTAAACCAGAATCAATCCTCCCCATGGAGAAGAGCTCTCGACTGTCCTAATAACCCGGAGCATTGGTGGGGGAATTGGCGAGGGAGCCAATAAAACATGGGTTGGGAGTCCTCATTTGCAGGTGCATACTTGAAAGCACTTTGTCCAAAATTTACCAGAACAGTTACTTCCATATTTGTGGCCAAAGTGGGGTAAAGCGGGCTGGAAAACTCCTCGGATTTGCAATGGATTAGGTGCACCGGTTCTGAATCCACTGTGAAGAACACCTTACTTTGACCCGGATCAAACCCACAATCATTCACTCTATCTCTCATTCTCCACTCTGCCTCATCAACCTCAAATAAGTGAGGGGCCCTATTCATTTTTCCATTTACATGCATTATATGCTAGCTCATGAGGGGCCCTGTTCATTTCCATTTACATGTATTATATGTTAGTTATTTAAGTTCTCCCTTTGTTTTTTATTTTTGATCATTAATGAAATATTCACTTCTTAAAACAAATTTTGGAAATGGAAATCATTCCAACAATCCATTACTCTATATGATCGTTAATGCTCCACTTGTGCATAAAATTCAGGAAATTTTGAAAAAGTGCTTAAATGATGAAAGTACTTCACAGAGTTCGCAAATATTACAGCAAGGCTCTTCTTGGAATAATGATGTGCTTTCTCATGTTAAAGGACCTGATAAGAAAGGGCGTGTTCGTTGTATGGGAAAGATTCTAACTTCTAATGGTAATGGAGCTTCATCATCTCAACAACACAATCAACACGATCAAGTTTTGCTGGAAAAAGTTCAAAACTTAGAGGGTTTGGTGAATGGTTTTATATATATATTTCAGAGGTGATTTCCTGATGAGCAACTTAGAGATATCATGAGTCTTGTAAACCATAACACAAATAGAGAGGTATGATATATTTATATTCAAAATTTTAAAATATATAGAATATTACTGTACTAATCAAAATTTCTCCAATTTAATAGGATCCAAATGCTGCTAATACTCCAGATGTCTCACCAAATGGGCATCGAAACTCTTCGACTTCAAGCCATCATCCTCATGGAAATCAAAGTAGTAATATTTATAATAATTATTTTACTTTATTTGTTTTGTAGTATTTTATTTTACTTTAGGTGTTTCAAGAATTACTTCTTGTTTTCACTATCTAAGGATTTTTTCCATTCTTTTATTTATTTTGTTTTACCTTTTATTTCTATAGGTAGAGAAAAATCAACTTCATGAAGAGGAACGCCTACTGTTGCTTGAAAAATCAATTTTAAAGCCATGAGCATGCTTTTTGCTAGTTCTAGCATATTGGAGCAAATAAGTTGATGGTTTATCCAACTGTTGCTTAGACGATGTTAAAAACATATTTTCTGGTTTCAATGAAAATTTAGATTTTTATAAGTTTTTGCATATTTAGTTTTTTTTTTTTTTTTTATGTATAGTTGTTCTTTCTATGTTGGTCATTTTGGTTGAACAAGAATCTTGAGAAAACATTCTTTAATGTACAAGTGTTCTCTTTGTGTTGGACATTTTAGACAAATAGGATTGTAGGGAAAAATATTAAAAAAAAAAAAAAGAAAACACCTATACCGATGGACTACTTCCGTTGGTTTGGCCTGAACCTATACCAACGAACTACTTCCGTTGGTATAGCCTGAACCTATACCAATGGACTAATTGTGTTGGTATAGCCTGAGCCTATACCAATGGACTAATTGTGTTGGTATAGCCTGAGCCTATACCAATGGACTACGGTTGTTGGTATAGCAACAACTTATACCGACGGCTTGCTAAACCGTCGATATAGGTGTTTATACCTTATACCTACGGAATTAATCCATCAGTATAGGTCTACACCGATGCTATCTTGCCGGACACATCAGGCGACCGTCGAAGTAGCTCATTTAGGGTTATACCGACGGATTGGGTCTGTCGGTATAGAGTATATTTCCTGTAGTGTCACCCCTATAAATAATTGAATCATATAACTTTCATTTTGCTAAAACTCTCCATTCTATAGAACTACTTGCCTCCATTGGCATTGCATGAGGTTATGATCTCCAAAATTCTTAGCCCCATCAATATCATCAAACACCTGCTCAGCATTCGATGTTATACTAGTGGTAGTTACGGAAATTGTGTCTTGCTTATTCAATTCCTTTGTTGTAAAGGCACCATTTCTAGTTAATCATTTTCACATACCAATGCCAATTGGTCATAATTGTGAATGCTTTTTTGTCTGATATGCTTTGCCTCTAGATGTGCATGCTCATTTACCATGAGAGTTCCATAATAAGTCGTCTTTTATACTAATTTCAAAACCATGAGCTTAAAGTACTTTGATTCAAAAGGTTTTTAATGTAGCAAAATTCCGCTTGATTATTTTCAGCCTATTTCGTATGCATTCATAGGTACATTCAACTAAAACTTAGTACTAATAATGTTAACACGTGCTACTATAGTGTAAGCAGATGCTTTTAAACTTTTGTCAACATTGTTTCCAAGGTTGACCTATTCAACAAGTGTTTCAATGAGTAAATTATCCATGTCCTAGATCGAACTCATGTTCTATTTTCCATTATTATTTTTAAGTTGAGAGTTAGAACAGTCCTTTTCTCTGATTGGTCAAAGTTCTTTCAATACTAGTATCATATAGCCTAAACCAAAACAAGAAGCAGTCCAAAAAAATTCTAGAACTCTATAAAAAAAGAAAGAGAGAAAGTAAACTAGGCTCCTAACCTATGGACAATATTAAATTTCTTGACATTTGTCTTTCACAATATAAATACTAAAACACTCAAAAAGCAAAAAATATAAAAATATATAAGAATATAGTAGTAGAATAGAGAATCAATGACTACTACTAAGACTTGAAGAGTTTAAATATAATGCAAGGAATAAAACTTGGTAATTTTCATCACTGATATGATACCTCCAATTTCGTCTTAACTTTCTTATATCAATTTAGTAGTTTAGGTCTCATGATCTAGGCTGTCTAATGGGTGCCAAATTAATTTCTTGAGTTTAAGAAAATGTATGCAACTGACCACTCTATAGTAGCATAGAAAAAAAATATTGCCTAAAGTAAAATGATGGGCTTTTAAACTTAAACCTAACTAGTGGATTTATTAGAACCATAAATTCATAATAGCATAGAATGAAGTAACTTGACATTGGTTTAGGTAGTTGTTCATGAAAAATTGAAAGAAAATAAACTGCATTATTTTATGTAGATTGTATTTAACTTGTGCAATAATTATTATTGATTGTATAGAGCTTTGAGGGAATAAAAACAAAAATAGAGAAAAGAAAACATGGTATGTGAACTCAATTATCAATGAATTTTATTTAAAATAAGCATGAATCATAGACATTGTATTTGGAAACTAAATCACAACATGGCATCTTGGTTAAAAAAAAATATTGGAAACTAACAACAACCAAAATAGAATGAAACATACATGTGAAACAATGGGAGAGAAAGTAGTTGCATTAATTCAAGTTTAGAACAAACATTTTACTGGATTTGGCACATATATACACAAATGAGGTGAAAATGTCAAATTTGGAAAACCCACATGTATTTTGAAGTTTTACAAAGGAAATTCACACATAAACAACCACAAAGAACAACCAAAATCCAATGTGACCAGATCTCACTAATGGATTAAAATGAAAAGAATATGAAAGAGAAATAGACATTGATGCATGCTCTCGAAGGATACGGTTTCATTTTGACTAAACCTTTGTCGATGACAATGAAGACAACGACTGAACTTCCAACCATTGAGGGGAAAAACATAGGGATGGGGAAGAAGGAATAGTGGACAAAAAAAAAAAAAGGGCAAAATAGAATCTCCAAAGCAAGTTGTTCATGAATTCTATCTTACCTTTCAAAGAGATGGCCAGAGAAGCTATCAGAGATATGACTGTTGAGATGCTAATTCAAAGGGAAAGGGAGACTATCAAGTTCCTGACTTGACAAAGCCTGATAAATTTTCTCATATGTGTCTCGACCATTTATTTTCCCATCAGTGTTGCATTGTTTTGGTGGGATCCCACTCCCTTGTTTTTGGGATCCCGTATCCCCTTCGTTTCTCATCCCAAAACACTATATACCAGCAAACAAACACGGGAAAAGAGAATTATTTAAGAATATTCATCTTTTTTACATCCCTTTTCCAACAATATTAAACTTACCCTTACTGTTATATAGTGTCTTATGCACTAATATGGCACTAGTCATAATATCTATACTTGACAATGATTGTATGATCAAAAGTATATAGTAAAGACACATGTATGCACGAATGATACAATCAATGCCCATATATAAGGGTTCAAACATGATAGTCTCTTTTAATTTGTATTATGTGGTTTCAAAAAAACAAGTCATTTTTGAAAAAAAAAAGATTGGCATGGTTATGAAACCATACCACCCTTTTTAGAACCATCAATTGAACACTACCTAGATGAACTTAGGTAATAGAAACAGGCAATATAGCATAGTCCATTAACTAGGACAAAAGAGTCACAAACCTAACCTCTTGATGCTAATGACAAATTTAATCAAGATGGTCTCTTAATGTCCCTTTGAATATGGAGGTGTGGGATTACTCGCATAATTACAAGCTTTCTATGGTAAGGTTAGTAGGCTTCACGTGGAACTTGCGCTACCCCCACATTTTTTTTGTTTGAAAAGCCTAATGGTAGATTCATTGAAATCGATCATCATCCAATACAGGTGTAAGGAAATCAAGGGGTGAAAAACCAAGTAATAGGGATGGGAACTAACTCAACCTAATTTCGAAATTACATGTGCAGCTCGATTACTCGTACGGGGAATAAAGAAGATAAGGGGATTATCAAAACTATGCATAAGGTGCTTGCAATCAATTGTGGTTGAGTGAAGCACATGAGCTTTAGTAAGACTTAGTGCTTATTATCCATGATTTGACTGTTTGGAAGACACCAATTTATGAGAAAATGGTGTTTTTTCTTTTTTTTTTTTTGGAAACATTGTTGTCAGGTAGGACATTTTCTGGAGTAACAACAACACTTTTTGTTTAGTACCAATGCTTTGCGTCTGTTTTCAGCACTGTGACCCATTACAGGAAGTCTATATCATTTCCACATCACGCCCTCATTGGCAGCAATGAGTTGCAATATGAGAAAACGTCAAATTCAGCGTTGCTCCAAACCACACCTTCTCGACTTCAAAGGCGTAGCTTGTAGCACTGTTTTTTATGGACAAATGGTTCCAAACAAACAGGTGTTTCCTGGAACACTGTTTTTTTCTGACGTAACGCTGGTGTGTCACTATTTTCTAGAACAATGACTTTGATGCCAAACAGACTCTTAATTACCACCATGCGAGTACATTGGTTAAACCTATTGGTCTTAAATCATTGACTTGCTCCAAAACATCTTTTTTTTTCGAAATAGTAATGAGGTGTGTATCATTTACTTCTTTACTAAGATCTAGGTTATGGAAGACATGTTGAACAAAAGCTACTACCTTAAAGCCAACAATTTCCCAACATGATTGAAAGAGAGCGCATGAGTGCCATCTGAACTCAAGGCCTTTAGAGGGCCCGTAGAGAAGAGGGCTTCTTTAACCTCCTCATTTGTGAGAATTTTACAAAACATACAATTCATGTGATCATTGATTTGGGCTGGAATGAAAGAGGCATCAAACTGAATTGGGGGGTTTGAAGAAGTGAAAAACTCAATGAAGAAATCTCTGTTAGTTTGGGACATGGTTTTCAAAATCGGACCGGACCAACAGTCGAACCAAAAAAATTGGTAACCGGTCAGCCCTCGGGTTCGATTTTACTAGAAATTGGAAGTGTTAAAAAACATTGAAACTTGAAAAAGTAAAAAAACCGCTGACCTAGGCGGTCGGACTGTTAAACCGCTCGACTCGACCAACGGTTTGCGGGTTAATATTTTTATTTTCAATGTTTTAAATAAAAAAACAAAAAATAAAATACCTTTTATATCCCCAACTCAGTTCACCCTCACCAGCACTTGCAGCAGCGAACGACGAGCTTGTAGCGGCTGCCCGGCAAGTTTGCAGTGGCACTCGACACTTGGCACTGGGCATTGGCGACCAAGCCCACTGTCGCCGTTCGCCATTCGCTACCATCTCGATCCCAAATCCATCTCCAGCCGCTCCTCCCTCATCTCCACCTCCGTCCAGCACCTCCGATTACGATGACACTTATGAAGACGATGTCCATGTTGTCGCTCACTCTATCTCCGAGGTCGAGCAAGCTTCCACGCTCGTAATGTCGGATCTCAAGTCCATCGCCAATTGCATGATTTCCTCGGGCTACGGTAAAGAGTGCGTGAAGATCTACAAGATCATCAGAAAATCAATCGTGGACGAAGGTCTCTAACATCTCGGAATCGAGCAGCTCACCTCCTCTCGCATCCAAAAGATGGATTGGGATGTCTTAGACCTTAAGATCAAAACCTGGCTCAACGTCGCCAAGGTCGCAGTCAAGACTCTTTTTAAAGGGGAGAGAGTTCTTTGCTATTTTTTATTATATATAAATATTTTTTGTTTTTTTATTTATTTATGATGTCACGGGTTGAACCGTTCAAACCGGAAAACGGTGCCCTGACCAGTTTGTTCTCTGAATTGGCTTTAAACGAACCAGAAAACGGTGCCCTGACCTATTCGTTCTCGGGGTTGGTTTTAAAATAAGTGCCCACGCCCCATTGTGATCTCTGAGCCAATGGATGTCATTTGTTATGTGCTAGTTAGAGGTAGAGATGTGGAAACATCTTGCATTTTTGCCACCCTCATTCAGCCAATCAATATGGGCCCTTTGTTTCCAAAATAACTCTTCCAATATATCTGTTTGAAGGGAATCCAACTTCTTTTCAATCTCCTTAATTTTGCTTATGAGCTTTCCCAAATTATTTCTTCCCCAAATTATTTAATAGTTGGTTCTTGCAATTAATGCATTTGTTTCTAAGTGTTCCAGAACTCAAAGTCCATAATTGCTGAACTTTCAATTTGTAATTGTCCAGCTTGGTCCAGATGGCTTCAAAAGGTGCACTAGTTTAACAACCAATCAATTAACCTAACTACAGTAATAAACCTAAGATATTTACAAAGTTTTTAATACAGTCCAAATGTTGAATAGTTTGCCTAGGTGTATTCATTGAGAGATCCTGGATAGCCCTAACTACTGACAAAGAATTAGAATAAATAGAATTTACATTCAATTGCTCCTTAGCAATAAGTAATGCATAAAGGATTGCATTTGCTTCCAACATCACACCAACAAGTAGGGGTGTTAATTGGACTGGATTTGGTCCAATCCGATCCAGTCCAATGTGAGTCCATTACAAATAGACTTGGTCCAATTCAGTCCATTGAATATTTTGGACCGGTCTAAAGACTGTTCAATCGGTTCAAATTCTTATTAATTTAAATTGGTTTTAACTCAAACCTGATCCATTAATACTTATGTTCTTATCTTCTATCAATGGACTAGATATTGGCTCAATCCAATTTAAATTTATTATAACCGGACTATGATTCTTGTTAGGAACATTCTCATCTTGGAGAGAGAGAAAGAGATCAAGAAGTTTTCCATTAATTTTGGTGACCCAAATCACACATAAGCAAACAAACATTTGAAAAAGAGATGAAGCAAGGATTCTTTATTTGCAATTAGAAGAGTCATTATTTGCATCTTTCAACGGATCATCATTTTTAACAATAATAAATCCTCATAAGAATCTCCACATAAAAAGTTTAAACCTAGAAGAAATTTTTAGAGACCAAACTCATTTAATAAGCCCGCTGTCAAGTCACCAAGTATTGAAGAGGGCCTTGGTAGAAAACTTACCACATTGGTGCCATCTCCACTTGGGATAGGGTTTATATATCATTATTAAAGTATTGGGGAAATTATGTTTTTTTGTACTTGTTAATTTTTCTAATATATGTGAAAAAATAGAGTTGATGGGTATTTTTTTAAACCTAATAGTGTTCAATTGAAGGGTCAACCCGCTCCACTTCACAAATTTGTAGGGATGACAATTTTCCCATTCCCATCAGGTACTCGGCCTACCCGACCCAAGGGGTTGGGGATGGGGATAGGAAGTAAAGTTCACAATTATGCAATACCCACAATGCCCTTAATGGTTCTATGGACATCAAATCGTCAATTTCCTAAGTTAAGACCCATCTGTGCATCGTGTTTCATAGTTAAAAGAAATAATGAAGGAAATAGAGCATTTGAAATTGATCAATAACAAGTAATGTAAATAAATAAGTTAAATTAGTATTTAAATTTGATAATATATTGTAACATTAGCTATATGTTTATTTATGTATAACTAAAACGATTATTTAATTAATATCACAACACTACACAATATATTTAGTATAAAATCAGATATAAATAACAAATAAAAAAGCATATATTCACTTAATTAATTAGTCAATTACGTATATTATAAAAATGATATTAATTAGTTCATTATTAACTGTAATTATGATTAAAATTATACTATAAAACTTGTGCAAATTAAAATTTTAATTGATAAGAATGAAATTTTATAATTAGTTGATAAATGACAGTGTTATTTATTAAATGAAATTTAATTAAAACATTACATTCTATTTAAATTATAAAACAAATAAAAGATTAAAAATAATTAAAAAATATCATAAATAGTTGAATCACCAAAAAAGAATGCTTGTGTTGAACATAGAGATATTTTCCATTATTAGCTTTTTTGTATTTTCGAGAGAGAGAGAGGGAGAGAAAGATGGTTTTACTCACACTCAACTGGTTAATTGTCATAAAATTATAATTTAAAGCCTTATAATTACAATTAATAAAGAAGATTAAAATTTAACAAGTTTTTATCTAATAATTATTAAAAAATAATAAATTAATAAATGTTAGCAAATCATAAATAAAAAATTAAAATACATTTGAGTTCCATTTAAAAAAAAGTAATTTTAATAGAAAATTTTTAAAACTACTAATAAAAAGTAAAAATTATTAAAACTAATAAGAACAAACCCTTTGCATTCCATATATCCAAATTCCAAATAAAATAATAGAATAATGGCTCAATTGGAAATGTCATAAGGCACAATTTTTGGGTTCATACGACTATTTTCTTCTAGGTTCAACCCAAAAGTTATATGTGTATGTGATAAATATTATATATGGATAATATTTAAATTTTATATATTATAAGGTAAATATTACAATATTTACCACATATATGTATAGACTTTTTACAAAATAAATGGCCAAGTTTGGTCATTTGACAAAATCAGTTATGTTTTAAAATAATGACAAAAAAACAATGAGTGGGAGAGATTTTTAATTTTTTCAGGACCAAATTGTCCTCAACTAAAAGACTCGCTACAACCTACAGGACCTTTTTCTCTTTCTCCTTCTTTACTTTCTTGGTTACTCACTATTTCTCACCATTTTTCATTGAAAGGGAGTTTGGCAAAACTACCATTTTGTCCTCAACTAAAAGACTCGCTACAACCCACAGGACCTTTTTCTCTTTCTCCTTCTTTACTTTCTTGGTTTCACCATTTTTTATTGAAAGGGAGTTTGGCAAAACTACCTTTTTTTTTCTTGGAACATAGAATAATGGTGCTTATTTTCTTCAAGCTCAGAATCACGACTCTCCCTATTTTCTTAATTCCAAGAAAAAAAAAAAACCTTTACAAATCGAATGGATTCACTTTCATTTGTAAAATCTTCAAATTTTCCTATTTTCTTCTTGATAGAATATAATAGAAGCATTTTCAATAAACTTTGAATCCATGTTGTTCATACAAGATGCTTCATCCACAAATTGTGAAGCATAATCTTGGATTTTTGTAGATTTTACAGCCAAAAGAGAGAACCTGCATTATCAACAATAGGGTAATCTGCTGCACCTTTTCAAAGGCTCCCTGAGTATCTGAAACTTCACTAGTTCTCATCCATTCTATCTTCATTCTCCCTTCCACTGTTGCATCTTCATTATCTCTACTCGGATCTTGATGGTGTCGTCCTTCCTAAATGTTCCTTCTAATTAAGAAACAAAACTTCAACTAAGGTCTCGTTTGGCATCAATTTTTGAAATTCTCATCTTTACTGTCTACCCAAAATAATGAATTCTGGAAATTTTCATCCAAAGAATTTGCTCAAGCATTTGGCACATTTGTCTCATTCTTGTTTGTCAAAATCAGAATAACAGTAGCATCACCCTGTTTCTTCAGATTAGTTCTCTAAATGAGAAATAAAAAAAAAAACAATCCCTTAATAAATTGACATTTAGTTAAGATAGAATTTCCTTAATACGTGTTAAGATACAGTTCCCTTATGTTATGTTTGGTTTGAAGGAGAAAGTAGGGAAAGGAAACAAAAGTTAGAAAAACCTTTACAAATCTTATATAGGTTTTCCTAATATATATATATTTTTTTATTTTTCCTACCTTTTCCTTCAAACCAAACATAGCTTTAATGAACTGAATTTACTTAATTTTATTAGATTTCTTTCTTTACTTTTAATATACTTTAAGCATTTAGTTAAAATAGCATTCCTTCTCCTTTCTTCCATCAAATCAAACAACAAAAATATAAATACGTTTTCTTATATTTTTCAATAATCATTGATTAACCCAAACTGGATTGAACCTACGATGAAGAAAATTATGAATATGTGATGTCATATTTTTCATATTTTCACTAATCATCAATAAGAAGTATTCAACCACATAATTTTCTCATATTTTCAGTAATAGTTCATAATTCATTTAGCTTTTCTCAAATAGAGTAATGGTGAATTTTTAGTAATAATACAAAATTCATATACGAAATTATGAATCACGTAACTTCTCTCAAATTTTTTTAGTTTTGAGTATTCAACCACATAAATTTTCTCAAAATTTATCACCATGGTTTTTAAAACCGGATTGGATCGGAAAAATCGGGGACCGGTTTCATTTTTTCTCAAAACCGGATTTTTGCCAAAAAAATACTGATTTGGTCAACAAACTGTCGATCCAATCAGTTGAGCCATTCGAACTGTTCAACAGTTTTGACCGTTTTTTATTTTTTTGTCAGAATGGGCTGACCGTTCGATTCAAAAAGTTAGACCGTTTGACCTAGGAACCAGACCCCTGATCAGTTTGTTGTCCAGGTCGGTTTTAAAAACCTTGCTGATGACATTAGTTGGTTAATCACCACTACCTAACTACATCACATTAATGCTTACTAGATTCGAATGGCAAAAATCAATTGAAATCCCCGCTCAACAGTTTTTTGCCATTTTTATTTTTAATTATTTTTTTTGTTGTTAGAATGGGCCATTCATTCGAACCAGACGATCGAATTGTCGACCTGGAAATTGGTGGCTATAACGGTTCTGTTTCCGGGTCATTTTTTCTAGATGTCAATAATTAGACATCTAGAAACTTTGTAGTCATAGTCATGAGAATGGTGGACATTGCAAGGGATTCCAAAACTTGAAAGATAAATCCAAAATGACAAAAAAATTGGCGGTAAATCCACCAAATTGGAAAAACCAAGGAAAAAAAATCCGAAAATCGAACCCAAAGTTCCGCTTTGAAATCGAGCTAAACTTATATGTAATCAAAGAAAGAGACAAAGCAAATCATCTTGTAAGAAAATTAAAAAAAAAATATTGCACAAGAAAACCCAAAGAAAAAACAAAAAGAAAGAAACAAAATGGTAATAAACCATAGACCGTTTTGGAGGATTTTGAAGAAGAAGACCAAGCACAAAAAAAGTAGAAAATGAAAAAAAAAAGTGAACATATTGCACGCGCTCGAATAAAACCCACAGTAGAAAAAACCTTTAAATAGTGAAAATCCAAAAGCATAAAAAACCATGGTTTTCGAACCGACATTGACCCAAACGGATGAACATTTTGGCCCGAGAGCTGTCCAAGCAACCGGTTTCGTTTTAGCCCAATCCCAGTCCCTAGTAAAAAACCGTTGAATCGGTCAACAACCCATTGACCCGGGCAGTCGACCCGTTGACCCGTTCAATGGTTTCTGGCCATTTTTTTAATATTCTTTTAATTGGGAACCGTCTAGGCAACTAGTTTCATTTTATCCAAATCCCGATCCCTGGTCAAAAACCGTTGAATCGATCAATGACCCATTGACCTGGGTGGTCGAATTGTCTCGTTGACCCATTCAATGGTTTTTGGTTGTTTTTCTTTTTTTTGCTTTTTATTTTTTGTTGTCAGAATGAGCCATTCATTCGAACCAGATAGTCAAACCGTCAACTAAAAAACCAGTGGCCAAAACGGTTTCGTTTTTGGGTCGTATGAGTCATACGCTCGAATGACATAACACGTATGTTACTGCTTAATGGACCTCACACACTCAATTTTTTTCCTGTAATTTTTGTTTTTAGAACGGGTCGCCCGTTCGAAACGAACTGTTGAACCGCCATTTTTTATTTTTGTAATTGGGAACCGTCCAAGCAACCGGTTCCATTTTATCCCAATGCTGGTCCCTGGCAAAAAACCGTTGAATCAATCAATGACCCATTGACCTAGGTGATTGAACCGTTGACCCATTGACCCGTTCAATAAATTTTGGCCTTTTTTATATTTTTTTATTTTTGTTGCTAGAACGGGTCATTCGATCAAACTGGATGGTCAAATCGTCAACCTGAAAACCGGTGGCCATAACAGTTTCATTTTTTGGTCGTATGAGACACATGCTCGAATGAAATAACACGTATGATATTGCTTAATGGACCTCACACACTCAATTTTTTGCTTATAATTTTTTGTTGTCAAAATGGGTCATCCATTCAAATTGGACTATCAAACCGTTGGCCCAAAAACCAATGGCTATAATGATTTCATAATTTTTTGCCTGTAATTTTTGTTGTTAGAAAGGGCCGTCCGTTAAAACCAGACGGTTGAATTGCCGACCCGAAAACCAGTGGCCAAAACGGTTTTCGTTTTCGGGTTGTATGAAACACGCTCGAATGACATAACACGTATGATACTGCTTAATGGACCTCACACACTCAATTTTTTGCTTGTAATCTTTGTTGTCATAATGGGCCATCCGTTCAAACCAGACAGTCAAACCATTGACCCGAAAATCAATGGCTATAATGATTCCATAATTTTTTGCCTGTAATTTTTGTTGTTAGAACGGGTCATTTGTTCGAACCGGATGATCGAATCATCGACCCTAAAACTGGTGGCAGATAAGTATATATATATATATATATATATATATATATATATATATATATATATATATATATATATATAATGGTAGTAAAAATTTATTCAATAAATTACTAAAGACATTTTTCATATTGCCATTAATATAAACATATACAATGAGTTATCTTGACATCCAACACACAAAACAAAAATGATTAAAACTTAGGGTCAATTTGGTTTGTAATCGGAATGGTCCATTCCCATAGTTTGTTTGGTTCAGTCATGAATGGAAATAAGAATTAAGGTCACGTTTGGTTCACGAGAATAGGGGTGTGGAATCGGAATCGAAACCGGGATGAGCTATCCCCATTCCAACTGTTTGGTTGGGCGGAATCGGAATACCATTCCCATTCATACTAGAATGGCATTCCCCCATTTGAAGGAATGGCCATTCCCTGCCCCTCCCTTGGGAATGAAATCCCAAGGATTATGGGAATGGACCATTCATGGGAATGGACCATTCCCCCATCTGAACCATTCATATTTGAACCAAACAGATTATGGGAATGGACCATTCTGATTTTGATTTCGATTTCGATTCCAAAGAATTTCAATTCCGATTCCAATTGCAAACCAAACAGACCCTAAAATCAGTAGGAATGAAATTTCATTCCTAGAGGAGGGACAAGAAATGACCATTCCCTCAAATAAGGGAATGAGATTCTGATTCTACCCAACCAAACAGTTGGAATAGATTTAGATTCCAAACCCCTATTCCCGTGAATCAAACGGGCCTTATATTTTGCTTATTTCCATAACATATTGCCCATGCCACAGGGTATACTTTACTTTTCTTGAATTCCACATGATGTTCTCTGTTTTCAAACATGAAATGTCATACTTTTTTTCAAGCTTTTTTCTGAGTTATTGAAACCAATGAATTAGGCTGATGGATTTTCAACTCCCCTGACATTTTGTCATATGATTGGTATATCCACATGAAGGTGGAAAAGAGCTTGATACCAATTCTTGATCTTCATGAATATCTATGACCTCATTAAGTGCATTTTCAGGTTCTACTAACCGAATCCCATTCTATTACAGGGACTCTAGTTAAGATTTAGCACAACTATTTCAATTCTATAGGGTTATAAATAAACTCATGTCATAACTTGAGTTCCAACCGAGTGTGGAACTCACCTTCAAAATAAATAAAGAAGTCTCTTATATAATTAAAGTAGGGATGACAATTTTTCCTATCTCAGATGAGAATTTGTTTTTCTCGACCTGTTGGGGTCAGGAATGGGAATTGTTTTGGCGGGATGAAAATGGAGAAGGGAATTAATAGGAATTCTCGGTCGGGGTTGGGATTGGGGATTGAAGTCCCCACCTTGCTCCAACTCCAATTATATATATATATATTTTATTGTATTGTTTATATTATATATATAATATTATATTATATATATAAACATATTTAAAACATTATTTATAAATTATAAATTTTTATTTATTTTAAATAAAAAATACTGTTATCTAAAAAAATGGAGGATTCAAGTCCCGCGGGGAACCCATCCCCATCGGGGATCGGGGATATAGTTCAAATAAAAACTCTCCCGCTTACTCTTTTTTGCAATTTCTTTTTTGAAAATGTATATGAGTTGCCAAATAACCAAAGCTGGTCTTTTTTCCCCTATAGAAGCCCATTTTTTATACATTTTCTATAATGTTGACTAAAATTAAACAAAACTTTAATTTATAAAAAATTAGAGTTTTTTTAATTAATACAAGCAAGCTTGTATTGTCCTAGACCTAGACAAGTATTATTAGGCTTGGGGTGTGAGTTGGGTTGGGCATAAGTAGCCTTTTTTTTTGGTAAAACACACGAGTAGCCTTAAAAGCTGTGAATACATTGACAAAATCTGGCCCAAGTCCGGGTTGGGCCAGACCTAGGCCCAAGTCCCTAATTCTACCAATTCCCTTTACCACGCCAAATCAGTTGATATCGCTCTGCCTCTGTCGCTGTCGCTCATTTCACTGGTTTGGGTTGCCTCAGAAACAGAAAGTCGAGAAACGGAGAAACAAGGAGCTTCGGAGATAGACGGAGATGGAAGATGTAATAACAGACATTCCCCCCGCTTCAAGGTTCTTCAATGAAGACCTCAACAACTTTGCTCTACCATCGCCTGCTCTCCCATTTCCCTTCTTCGTTTTTTCTAAACCTGACTCTAACTTTCCCCTCCGCCCATCACTCCTCGTCGTGGCTATCTCTCCCGCATCTATCTATCTTCTCCACCACTGCATTCCCACCAAAACCCTAATCGGAACCCTAATTCTCCCTGAGATCTCCTTTTCCGGCAACCCCATCGAACCTTCTCACCGTTCCAAATCTTGTGACATCTACGCCTCCATCGACGACCCTGCCATTTTATTTATGTCCGTCCAGCTCCCCGTCGCTGGAGAGAGGGCTTACGCGGTGGCGAAACTGATAATCGATGAAGGAGAGATCAGGCCGGAGAGAGTTTTGATTTTGGATTCGGTGCAGAGTCGGAATTTTCGTGGAAATCTCTCTGCCGACGAGATGTTTGTGTTTAAGCTCGAGACGTCGTCAACGTCGGGACAACAGATGGTTTGCGGGGTGGAGTGGTTTCCTTCGGGGAGTATGGTTGATGGTCTTGGTGCGGCGCTTTTGACGAGGTGTCAGATGAGGAGGATTCAAGGGACGCTTTGTGTTTCCTGGCCGGAATGTGGGCCTTCGGCAGTGGCGCTGGTTAAATCTTTGCTTGATAATTCTGTGTTGTCTAAGTTGGACATTAGGGCTTTCGATGGTGATTGTGGTGTGGGTTTTGATCGGATTAAGGATTCGGAACTGTATGCCTGAATGGTAATTTTGCTTTTCATGTATTTAGTGATCGTGGATTGCATTTGCTACAATAGTATTTATCTCTTTTTAATTAATTGAAGAAAGAAGTATTGTCTTATATGGATTTGATTGCTGTTTTTTTTTGCTCACCCAATGTTGAATTCCTGATTGCTAAGCTCATGAAGTTTGACTATGATACGGGAGGGACAAGATACCAGAAAATCTTTTAACCAATCAACCGGCATTATCATAGTAGTAACTGGAGGTTTTGATGGATTAAAGCCTTTTCAATATGATGTCTTTTCGGCATGATAATTTTTACCATAACCATAACATAACTATTTTTATTGAATATGCAATTAAGGGGATGTTTGGTAGTGTTGCCGCTTTTCAGAAAAACAGTGCCACCTTGGCGCCAGTTATGTGTTTCTGTTTTTCAGGTAAAGATTACTTTTTGGTTGAGGTGTTTAATGAAAAGATGTTGACAAACACCAATGCCTTGTAAATTAGGAAAGTGGTCTATACATGGAATGTTAAAACGTTGACAAATGTCCATGCCTAGTAAATCGGGAAAGTGACGATGTCCATGCCTAGTAAATTGGGAAAGTGACATTTCTTGTGTCGCCCCACTGGTGCCCCCATGACACGATGGCATGGAGCTGACGTGGATCCCACGGGGAGTTTAACGTGATAGGAAGATAATGCGATATGATGCATTGTGAGATAGACAAATTTTGTGTATTAAGTGTCGAGTAGGGTTTAGAGGGTTTCTTCCTCTTACAGTGGAGATGTTTCTCATTGTCGTTGTGCCTTGCCATTTCCTGTCATTGCTGCTATTCCCTACGGATTTTCCGCCGTCGGTAAGTATCTAAGTGTTTCTTTTTTCTTTCTCTTTTGTTTGTTTATGGAAGAATCACAACTTTGGGCCATCACCATTCAAACTTGGCAGGTATAACCGGTTATATAGGATTGTCATTGCCGCTCAAGTCCAACTAATGGTTCCGTCTTCAGCAGGTATAGGTCCTTCTTGTACCTATATTTCATTCCTGTTTATTCATGAAAGATCCCTAACCTCACTTTTTTTTGCCTAACCTAAGAGTCGATTGCAAGGATTTCCAGTGCTTTAGGGCTCCAGACCACCACTTGTTGCTTGTTCGCTTTACCATCGCTGGTAGGTATTGTTCCTTCTACTACTTGATCTCTCTAGCATTGAGGTTGAAGGTCAGGTGGTAACTTTGGAGGAGGAAGTTGTCAAGAATTTTTTAGATCATTTTAAGTCAATCTTTGCCTCCTTAGGAGAAAGGAACACAGAAGTGGGGAACTTGGATTAGATTAGAGTGCTAGAAACCCAAGTAGCCCCTCTAGAAAGAAGCTTCAGTGTGGAAGAGGTTCATGAAGCAGTTTTCTCAATGGAAAGATCTAAAGCCCCAGGGCCTGATGGTTTCTTATTGGATTTCTATCAAGATTGTTGGGAAATCATAAAAGCCGATTTGATGGATGTTTTTGTTGAGTTCTATCATAAGGGGCAAATGCAACATTACTAGCCCTGGTGCCTGAGAACAAAGAGGCCAAGACTACAAAGGACTATAGACCTATAAGCCTTGTAGGTAGTCTATATAGAATCATCGCTAATGTCCTGGCTAGAAGGTTTAAGACTATTTTGCCTTTGGTAATCTCTCAAAATCAAGAAGCCTTTTTTGAAGGGAGACAAATAGTTGACCAAATTCTTGTGGCAAATGAGTTTGTGCTAGAAAAGAAAAAGCAGGGAAGGGAAGGTTTAATCTACAAATTGGATTTGGAGAAAGCCTATGATATGGTGGATTGGTCCTTCCTCCTGGATTTGTTGGAAAAAATTGGCATGGGAGAGAGATAGAGATAATGAATCAAAGGCTGTATTAGTTCGACACATTTCTCAATATTAATCAATGGAGTGGCTAAGGATTTTTTTTTCTTGGGTAAAATAGGTCTAAGGCGAGGAGATCCCATTTCCCCTTTCTTGTTCACCCTTATTGCTGAGGCATTGAGTAGGTTGATTAGTAAGGTTGATATTGAAAACCAGTTTAGAGGTGGAAGATTGGGAGAAATGAGGTTGTTGTGACTCACTTGCAATTTATAGATGGCATAGTTGTTTTTTTTTTTTTTTTTTTGAGAACTGTACTGAACTCAGTTTAGGGAACTTGAAAGCTTTGGTTGATCGTTTCCAAAGGATCTCAAATTTAAAAGTCAATTGGAAAGAGAGTTGTGTCATGTGTGGTGGAGGTTAATTTGGGAGAGGGAGACATTTAGTTGTTGGCCGGGATACTAGGATGTGAGGTGAAACATTGACCTCTAGAGAATCTTGGTATGCCATTGGGAGAAAACCCAAGAGCAGATAGCTTTTGGAAACCAATTGTAGAAAGATTTACTAAAAAGTTAGCTTTGTGGAAGAGGAGCTACATCTCTATGGGAGGAAGGCTCACTTTGATCAAATCCACCCTAACTAATTTGCCCACTTACTACCTGTCCACCTTTAGAATCCTGACAAAAAATAGAAAGACAACTAGAAAAATGATGAGACTTGTTATGAGAGCCAAGAGATGAAAAGAAAGATCATTTGGTGAAATGGGAATAGGTGTGTAAATCTAAGGAGCAAGGAGGACTAGGTATTTGGGAATTTGAATAAGAGGAATACAACTCTTCTAGGAAAGTGACTTTGGATTTTTCCCCTAGAAGGAAATGGATTGTGGCGTAGGGTCATTGGAGGCATTCATGGTGTAGCGGACAAAAGGTTGGGAGCCTGGGATGCAAAACTAGCACCTTATATTGCTTCAAACTCCCCATGGAAAGTAATCTTTGAGGTATTGTGAACCTTTCTTAATTTCATCCGTATCAATGTGGGATGTGGGAGTAGAGTCTTAGTCTTGGAAGACCTCTAGATTGGGGATTTACCCCTTAAATTGCAATTCGTTGTATTCTACTCATCACCAAACCATAAGGGGGAACCTGCTTTTTTATTTGGTTTGTCCTTAGAACATGGGCTAAATTGTGACTTTGGGTTCAGAAGGGGTTTGAAGTGTGAATCCCTTATTCTCCTATTTTCCAGTTTGGAAAAGTTTTATTTGTTTATTTATTTTTTAAGATCAAACCTTTTTGGATGGTAGAGTATGATATCCCTCCCATGATGGCCTCTTCTCTTGTGCATCCTTCTTTAATCTTCTTATCCACTCAAAACATGTGGGGTGAGTTTCTTAGTGGGAGAAATTTGGTGCAAACCAATCCCTCCTAAATTGCAAGCTCTTTGTTGGGAAATGTTCCTTGAAAAAGGTTAACACTTGCAATGTGCTACAGAAAAGAAGGCCAAGTAAATGTCTCTCTCCTCATGTGTATCCTTTGTAAGGTTAATGGTGAGACCCTTTTCTCATTTACTAATCTCCTACTCTTTTGTGTCTTGCATTTGGGAATACTTTTGCCCTCTTTTTGGTTGCAGATAGGTTTCCCCACAAGATGTGGTTAGTTTATTCAACTCCAACTTCTTGAAGCAACAGAAAAAGGGGAAGATGTTTGAGGAGGACAATAAGAGCATCCTTGGTATGAACTATTTGGGAAGAAAGAAACCAAAGGATCTTTAATGAGAAGTGTTAAGTCTAAGGAGTAAGTGATTGAAACCATAAAAGTCAGATCTGATTGGGTAAAAACAGTGGAACCATTCAGAGATGTCTCTACAAAGGACATATTATGGAAATGGACTGAAGTGGTACAAACAGATACACATAAAGGGATTGTATGCCAAATAAGCTGAAATTGAACTTTAACGACAGCTCCTTTGGCAATCCGGTGAGGGCAGGCATGGGGGGGTCTTTTAGAAACCATCAAGGAGTAGTTGTGACTTTGTTCGCAGGATCAATTGGCTTTGGAGATTCAAAGAAATCTGAATAGAAAAATTAATTGTTCAAAATATAGAAATAAATTCTAGACCCAAATCTGAAAGATAAATGCTTATAGCCAAGGAAATAGGGTTATCAAGAATCACTTTATAATCTATATGTGACCATAGTCAAGACAAAACAATGCCACAATGGTTATAATGAACAACCAGAAATGTAGATGAAATGAAATAAAATACTATCATTAAATCAAGCGGCTGTAGATCTTCCCAGTTAATTGAATTGGGATATTGTTTAGCGTACAATGTCACATGTACGGAAGGTTTGAGGGTGGTCTGCAAAAGCCTATTATGAAGCAGTATAAATGGCCGAATAGTAGTTGCCCTAGTGAAATGAGAAACCAAGGAGGTGTGCAAGAAATCCAATCTATTTGATGTGCAGTAGAGGCGGTGAACGGAAGCAAGCCTTTTTTTGTGATCTTGTTAAAACGTAAAGACTAAAAAATTAGTCCCAATGAGCCTTTGGGGTTTTATTAGGTCTTAAAAGGAACATTGGGGGAGAGAGAAATAAGGAAGAAAATTAGGGGAGAGAGAGAGAAAGGGAAAGAGAGAGAAAAGGAAAGAAATGAAAATAAGGGGTGGAGCCCAAGGGAGAAAGAAAAATAAAAGAAGGGGAAAGAAAGACAAAGTAATTTGGAAAGTCTATGCTTACAATTGCCCGTCTTTTTCACTTGCTACATGTAGTGAGTGGCAAAGAATCTAAGCCAATTGAAATGGGGTTCCAGTTTTGGGTATGAGACTATAACTAGAGGGAGATGCCTCGTGTGGTAACATGTGGCAAGTGGCAACCAAGAAGAGAGAGAGAGAATGGGCAACATATCTGTAATATCAGCAGTCCAAATAATGACAACAATTTTCATGATGATCTGCCTTTGATGCGTTTGGGTTGGCATATATTTGCCGGAGGCATGGTTAGGGACTCTTGGAGAATTGTTTTTATGTCCAACCTGAACTCATGAAGAATGGGTTACTCCATCAAATTACATTTTAGCTTATTTTTAGCCTTGTAGAGTCTCTAGCTTCCTTTTAACCTCAATTCCCTTCTTGTTAAGTCATCTCAATTACATTTTTCTCAAACTACAGGGGTAAACAAACAGGTACAGTCTTACATTTAGATCAGTGTTTTAAAAGGCGTGGGAGGCGTATGCTTGGAGCCTTCAGGCAAGGTGCCCCCTGGCGTACGCCTCATACCCTTTTTTCATGAGGCATGCTAGAGGTGTACGCCTCATGCACACCTCATGTAAAAACAGAAAAAAAAAAGAAAAAAAAAAGAAGAAAAGAAAGGAAAAGAAAGGGAAGGGGAAGAACTATGCCTCCTTGTGTTCGGGAATCTTATGCCTCTTACGTTCTGAACTAAGCCTCACGTATCTAGGTAGTGGAACGCCTTTCGTCGCGCCTCTGCCTTTTAAATTATTGATTTAAATACATGGTAATATTTAATACTAATATGTTCTTTGAATGAACCAATTCCCTTGTTAAGTCATCTCAATTTCCCTTACGTATTTAATAGGGGAATCTTCATTTACCCTACCTCACAAATTTTTACTTCACCGCACATATGGGAATAGTGATATTGGGGAATTGATGCCAATACAGGGGGGGGTATGGTGTGATAAGTGGGGGTGTTGGAAGTTTTAAATTGGTGAGGTGTACTGTGAAGTAAATTTGTGGAATGGGTTTCAGCGAGATTTCCCCTATTTAATACTAGGGTTTCCTCCTCGCTGTACAACCTAATAACCTATAAATTTATCAGTATCTTGTTTATTTCATGGTATATTTGTTTGGTTGCTAAAATATTGTTTTCATGCCATATATAAAAAGTTATTTTCTGTTAATTTCAAAACTTAATCTCTATAGGCTCTATTAATTAATAGATTCCTAATCTTTCCAAGAACTAGTAGGTAAAGGATTAACTGTATATATATTAGCCTCACTTTTACTTCATTCTTCTTCCTATATTATTTGAAATGATGCCTATGGCTGTACCCAACAAGGGGTTCTGAATCCACTTTAGGATAAGATGCCTTTATCCTTATACAAAGGTACAGGTGATCAGTTGTCTATGACAAATTTCATTTTTGTTGAAGATAAGGTTCAACATGGTCCATATTGAGATATGTGAATAGTTTTATTTTACTCTAGCTACCTGTTTTATTTCCTCCTATAGTGTTGACTAAAAAACAATAAGAAATGTTGAAGCTTAAGGTATTCACTAGACTTATACTAGTTCAGATCAAATGCATGATAGCTTAACTTGGCTTTTGCCTGGAGTCTCAGATAAACAAATGCATGATAGCTTGCTATCATGTTTTTTTAATAGGCAACAGGTCAGCTTATTAAGCCCAATCAATTTAGGTTATGTTACTTGGTGTATGGAAACTACAGATACATTAGTCGTATAATGATTAAATCTGGAGCACTCAATAAAAATTTGTCCTTGAACTTGGTGTATGGAGGCAACTAATTAGAATGTACGACATTAAAAAGGAATAAATATATACCTCCAATTAGAAAATTTTGTTAGGTGAGTTTCCCTTCTAGCAAATGTTAGTCAAACAAGACTATAAAGGGATGCCTCATAAAAATGTACGTGCTCCTTAGCCTATATGTATTTCCGTTGATACATGTGCCCTTGCATGTTTGTATCTGTGCTTTAATTAACTCATAGTGTGAACCCCTTCCATATGGCTATCTAGATTGAATCCTTGGAAAACCCAATTGTAATATCATAACTAGCTTAGTAGGTTTTTCTTAGCAGGATCAGATAAGAGAGAGAATAATTCACACTAGCCACACTAGTCACGCACTCTTTTGTTTATACATGTGCATATATGAGAATATAGAACCCAAAGTTGAGACATAGTAGTAGACTAAAGTTTCACGTAAAAACACTATAGTAGACTCTGAAGTTCAGGCTGACATATAGTAGACTATTGGTTCGTTGAAGTAGTGTCATGACATCAAAATATATGCTCTACATTTTCTATATTTGCTGATTGATAATATGCTCAATGGAAGTTTGACATTGTTGGAGAATATCACTGTCAGTTGTATGTTATCAATTATTAGTTATTTGTTGTATGTAGTATAGCTGCCCATATCTTGTAGGTGATTGAAAGAACCTAGTCTGGTGAGAACACAGGAGCTGGCCCAAGCCCAGGCCTCTATGCTAATGGGCCTCGACCACCCATCACTATGGTGTATACACGTAAGAGGAATCCCCGCCCAACACCTGAGCAGCTCTAGTTCACGTTCGATGGAATCCCAACTAATTCCACTATCATAACCAACTGAGTTGGTTCTCTGCAATGTAATGGCCAGCTACTGCTTATATAAGCTGCGCCTTCTATCAATGACAATAAGAAGAATACTCGTTTTCTCCCTCCCTCTCTCTTTCTCTCTCTCTCTCTCTCTCTCTCTCAGGAGGTCGGTTCCCCTCGAAGGAGCCCTGAGATAGGCAGTAGCCTATCATAGTCTTTGAATGTTGGATTGAAAAAACCTAAGTTTAGAGGGCATGGAAAGAATCTTATATTTTTTGAAGTTGGAAAGGAGCCCTATAGCTGTTAGGCATATCCATATTTCCTGACTTTATGAATTTGGGAAGGAACCCATATAACTATTAGGCATTTCAATAATTCCTTAGCTTTTTGAACTTGTGAAGGAACCTGAGTGTTTGAAACTGTGGTTCCTCCCCCTCATTAAATTTTCAGTATAGCCTTTAGGCATTTCCATAATTCCATATAGCAAATGCCACTAAGTTTCTGTTGGGCATTTTTCTAAGAAGTAAATAATTTGGTGACTGCTCCTAGGAATTGGGTTGAAAGAAACAATTATAGGTTGGGTTAGGTAGCTGTGGCTAGCTTATAATTAATTAGGGGTGCTTGGCATGGTTCATTTTGGATTATTATTATATCACCCTATTAAAAACTAACTTGGCCATCTTGGAGATTGAACTCTGTAATGAGACTAAGATAACCCATATAACTATTAGGCATTTCAATAATTCCTTAGCTTTTTGAACTTGTGAAGGAACCTGAGTGTTTGAACCTGTGGTTCCTCCCCCTCAGTAAATTATCAGTATATTCGTTAGGCATTTCCATAATTCCATATAGCAAATGCCACTAAGTTTCTGTTGGGTATTTTTCTAAGAAGTAAATAATTTGGTGACTGCTCCTAGGAATTGGGTTGAAAGAAACAATTATTGGTTGGGTTAGGTAGCTGTTGCTAGCTTATAATTAATTAGGGATGCTTGGCATGGTTCATTTTGGATTATTATTATATTACCCTATTAAAAACTAACTTGGCCATCCTTGGAAATTGAACTCTGTAATGAGACTAAGATAACCTTTTTCTCTTTCTGGTTTTCTTAATATCAGCAGCCAATCAATGAGATTCGGATGACTTGATTGTTTTACAATAAATGGGCAAGTAGCAATAGAGATTAAAATAAAGCTTAAGGACTATTAGGCTTTCCTATCCTATCAATAGAATTGAAAGACCAATCAGTTTATCAAATTTCTGGTTTAGCTGATCTACTAATTTGGACCTATATTTCTTGGTTTGGATCCTAATTCTGACACCACACAATGGGGCAAGGTATGGGTGCCCTATACCCATGTCTGCAAACCTGGATTTTAGGTAAATTTAAATGATAATCCAAGCCTCCTGAACTATTATGCTTTGCTTGTAAATGGTTTTAACTCCAAGTTGTCAGTTTTTCATATTATTCTATTTCTCTATCAAGTTAAGAAAATTAGCTCACCTTATTTATATTTTGTTATTTGTTAGAAGTCAAAAGCCACTTGATTAAACATGTCCAAGATTGATAATAACATGGATGAAACAGGTGGCTTTTTGAGGTATTTGAAATTTGAATTAGATTACATATCATCATCATCATCATCGACATGAAGCAAGTCAGAAATATCATCCTAAAAAATATCCTACTTAGATTCTTATCTCATACAAATGTAAGAGTTATCTATGTAAATATTAAAGGTATTTGACATACATCTATCCAAATGCTGTGTTTGGTTGCAATGCAAATAAATTTGCACTGATGCAAAACCATAACAGTGCAAATGATTTGAATGTAAATTTCGGCCTATTTTAGTTTCAACTTTCAGCTTTTAGCTTATTTTATTTGATTGCAGTACAAATGAAGTAAATTAAGATATGAAACAGAATAAAGTAAAATCCAAAATAAAATCAAGCAAAATTTTGCATTTTTTACATTTGCACTCCCATGCATTTGTAGTAGTGCAAATAAAAGTGCACTACAACCAAACACAGCCTAAATGTTTGTACAATTTAACAAGTTTAACACAATTCGGCCATCCTATCCAAAATATCTTGTGATTGAATCATCGTTTCAATATTGTCAAGTTTTTTTGAATAGATTGACAATAAAAGGAGTAGTCCCAAATTCTAGATTTTTTTAAGCAATCACCAACATTTTTTAATAGAAGAGGCTAGGATTTGGGATTGTTCAGTTTTTTGTCAATGTTTGGATGGTTGATAAAGAGAATTAAATGTTGAAGGGCATTTTTGACTTTTCAAATGTCATTTAATGGCTGATTAACGGATTGGTTAATGATGGATACCGGATTGTCACATTTTGAAAGTTTAGGTATTGAATTGTCGCATTTTAAAGTTTGGGCACCAAAGTGTCACTTGATCCAAACTACAGGGTACTGATCGGGAATTTTCCCAAAAAAAAAGAAAAAAACTAACCCTAGAAGAGGAAACCAAGGTCAGTTTTAGAACTCAAGGAGGAACGATAATGGGAGAGCAACTCATGAATGTTTACTAATTGGTCATGAATGTTTGTACATCCATGAAAGACTAGGTTAGTGAGCATAGAAGTAGAAGCATCAATCTCAAATAGAAGTTGAAATCGGAACATTGAGGACTCGGACCTAGAACCGGACCTGATAGGGTTTGTAATTTTTGGACCCAGAACCAAACCGAGTGGTTCTTGGGACAAATCCGATTATAATAAATAAAAAAGAAATATTTATGTTTAATATATATTATATTATAGCATATATAATTTATTTATTTAATATATTATACATTATATATAACGAGTCAGGTTTGAATCGGTTTGGGGCTAGGTGGAACTGGTTCTGAACCAATAGTTATAGGGACTCTATATTAGGACCCAAAACCAACCTGTTGGTTCCAGTTCCTAGAACTAGATATCCAATTGATTTAGGTCTTTTAGGTCCATCAGGTTGGACCCAACCCATTGACAACCCTAAATAGAAGAGACTATAACCAAAGGAGCACATACAGCAAATGCCAAGGCAACATTTCTATACTCAATTTTAGTGCTCGATTGGGAAATAGTGGATTGCTTCTTAGAGGACCATGAGACCAAGTTGTTCTCGAGAAAGATGCAATACCTAACTTGAGAGTGTCAGTCCTTTGGGCAGCTGCCCAATTGGCATTAGGAATGGTATACAATTGTAGGCTCTAAATTGGGATGACAATTTTTTCCATCCCCACCAGGTACTCAACCTCCCCAACCCCATTTGGTTGGGAATTGTATTGGTAGGTGGGGATAGGGATGGGGAAAGAATGCCCCGCCCTGGCCCGACTCCAATTTGAAAATGCATTTAAAATATTATTTATATTTTAAAACTTTCATTTATTTTAAATAAATTTATTTATCAAAAAATACTATTAATTAAAAATTTTCAGAGATTTGAGTCCCTGTGGGGAATCTGTCTCTGGGGATCAGGGATAGAAGACAACTTTTATTCCCAAGAGGGATCGAGGTTGGGGATGTGGATTTATTTCAAAATTGGGGTTATGGGGAATATAATCCCTGCCTTGAACTCACCCCATTGCCATTCATACTCTAGAAAGGCTGAATCATGAACCCAACATCAATAATGTGCTTTAAGGAATATGAGAATTCACTTGACAACTGCCCAATGGTTAAAGGTAAGAGAGTGAAGATATTGATAGACCTCGTTCACAAAGAACATAATATCCGGTTTGATAATAATAAGATACTTGAAGAACACCCACAATGCTTTTGTACTCAAAGCCACAAGGAAGTGGATCACTAGCAGACAGAGAGTTTGCAATCACAACCATGGGTGTAGAAATTGGTTTGCAACTATCCATCTTAGCACGTTGAAGTAAATCAACATTGTACTTGCATTGAGACAGAAGGATACTAGAACCCATACAATGAACTTCAATCCCAAGGAAAAAGTGAAGAGGTCCAAGGTCTTTCACTAAAAAGTAGGAGGTTGTCACATGTGAACAATCTCAATTGGAGCCCCATGCAAGAATGCATTTTAAAAGTCACGTCAATGAATCATCCAATTCTTGGAGATAACAATGAAAAGGATAATGTAAATGGTGGCCAATTTGACAACCGAATTAAAAGTATAATCCAAGCTAGAGCATTGATGAAAAACCTTGGCTACAAGCCATTCCTTGTAGCGGTTGATAGAACCATTAGGGTTTTAATTTATGTGATAAACCCATTTGCAACCAATCAAATTCATGGGGAGTTAAGCCCCAAGTACCACTATGCAGAGACATGTATTTTTGAGGCCATAACTTCACACTAGTTAGCATCTTTAGCCACTTTAGAATAGCAGGTGGGTTCATCAGATGAAAGAGAATGAGGGCTGACCATGTAGAATTTGGGATTGAAAATATCACTTTTTGGCCCTAGTTATCATGGGATAAGTGTTGGAAGGGGGTGGCATTGGAGGTGGTGGTTGGGAAGAGGAAGGAGAGAGTGATTCAGGTTGAGGAAGAAAAGGTGATGACGTAAGGCTCATGGAGAAGGGCGAAGATGATGAGTAGGTGTTGGGCGGTTTCTAGGGTGGACAGATTTCCTACTCACTTTCTCTACCGGCACCCTACCCACAGTACATTGCAACTATGCATATCAAAATATAAGATGACGATGTGTGGCTTGTGGTGGTAGTTGAGGTCATGGAGCTATTGATGGTCAATTAGGAAAGCTCATCCTCATTGAATTAAACATAATGAAGAATGTAATTAAACTCAGTCAGTCTCCTGATCTAAAGTTCTAAACACTTGATGATTAAGGGTGAACAAACACTTGAGATATTGAATATTGTTGGTGTTATAGGACCTTAATAATGGATAACAAGCATACTCAAATTGACCCCCTGGAGCCACACTGATAATTTCATTCCATACATTTTGAATGATGTCCTTAAGATTCTCACAATTGTTTCAAACTTAAGGCTCTATTTGGTTTGTGGGATGGGGATGAGAAAAATGGAATATTCCAAAAGTATTCATTTTTCTCTCATTTGTTTCAAGGGAAATAAGGGGATGGGATGAGAAAAAAGTGGGATGTGAGATTTAGTGTGATCCTAATGGAAAAACTTGAGAATACTCAAGTTTCTTCACCCTCAATCTCATCCTCTGCCTCGCCGCTAATGGTAATCACTGCTACCACTGCTGCTGGGTTTGCCCTTCTACTTTCTACAGCCACCACTTTCACTTTCTCCTTCCCTTATGGTAACCACCACCGCTGCTGATAACCACCGCCACCACCGTTGCTGGTAATCACCGCCACCATCATTGTTGGTAATCTCCTTTGCCCTTCTACCTTTTGCCGCCACCACCGTTGAAGATGTTTCCGCCATGGTAGAACCCAGATTGACGCAAACACAGATCAGAGGTTTTTTGCCATGGTAGAACTTAGATCTGGGTTTGCAGATATGAACATTCTCCTATAAAACCAAACAAATCTGGGTTCTGCCATGGTATAACTTCTGACACCTCCAAGAACTCTGTTTTGTGATGATAATTTTTCTATATAAAACCAAACATTGGAAAGTTAAATTTTTATACTTTTCCATCCCATCTTTTCCCATCCCACCCAAATCTTTCCACAAACCAAACGGAGCCTAAAAGGTTTAGGGCTAGAATTGATCTCACTCTAGGTGTCTATATAACAACATTGGAGTGTGATCCAAACTTAGGAAAGGGAGATTTTCTACAAAAGCATTTGAGTAAGAGGTTCTTCATAAATCATTCACTAACGTTCTATCTAATTTCTGAAAAACATTTTTACTTCTGCAAGTGAATTTGCAACCTTTTGTTTCTAGATCCATCAAGTTAATTACAGTAGTAAATCATTTTATTGAAATCTCTTCTTTGACTGCTTCCACTTAACTTATCATTAATGGCTCTAATCGCATTTAAATCACCTAAAACACACCAAGTTTGTTTGTAAGGACAGCTATATACATCTTTGAGCGATTACCATAACAAAAATTTTGGACACTACGACAATTTAGATTAACATCTAGATCTTTAATAAGACAATGCACTAATCAATCGTTAGACAAAATGATATCCAGATTAGATAGAGATTTGTTCTATAGGATCCATAATCCAATAGAAAAGTCAACCAAGTCAACAGCAAACCAGGAATCAAAACCAAAATTCCTAATAATTTTACTACTATTAGCCTTCTAAACCCTTGTCTCCATGAGAACCAAAATGATAGGTTTATAGAGCCTAATCAGTTCTTTCACCTGCCTTTTGAGAGTTGGGCGTCCCAACACTCCTAACATTCCATGCAAACACTTTCATTGTTAATGTTGTTTGCTTTTAGACCCAAGTGCCTTCTATCTCAATTATCTTCATTTCCCCTTTTTGACTATTGGATTTTAATCTCATTAGATATTAAATTCAATGGGGTTTGATTGATCAATTACATGAAAAACACACTTGTGCATATGTCTTGAAAAATAGTTTTTTTCTCTTACTAAAACCTGTTTTTAACTTGTCCTACATTGAAAAATTACAAGACTTATTTTGAGTTTTTAAATAGTAGCTTATTTACACTATTCAAAGTTAATAGTCATTAATTGTCTTTTTAATAGTAGTTTATTGACACTATCTTTTTAACAGTCACAATTTTTGAAATTGTGACTGTTTAAAAAGCCTTTTATGAACCATAACCTTTCTCTACTCCATGACTTCAGAAATTATTTAAGGAGTATGAATCAAACAATTGCACACAAAAGTTTCAAAAATCACATTTGTCTCTCTCAGTCCGATCAGCTATTGTCTCACAGAAGGTTTATTCCGAGACTCTTCAATTTTGCTAGTTGTAGATTCTCACCCAAAGTTCTGTTGTATCTTGGGAACGGATTTGCCTGTAACTCAACAACAAACACAGTGGAACTGAGTAGGGACAAATAACATTCTAAAGACAATGTCTTCAGACGCGCCTCAAAGTTTTTCCTCCAAGTTTTAGTGACCCCAATTCCCAACACTCCTTTTGAAAATTGGGCGTCCAACACTCCTAACATTCCATGCAAGCACTTTCATTGTTAATGTTGTTTGCTTTCAGACCCAAGTGCCTTTGATTTCAATCATCTTCATTTCCCCTTTTTGACGAAGATCCAATCATCTTCGTCAATGCATGCCCCTTTTTGCTTTGCAATCTACTTGTTGCTTTGCCTGGGTAAGATTCTTGTGGAGATGAGATCTGAATTGGTTTGGAGTTCAGATCTCCTACCCACAAGAACCCTACCCAGGCCTATTCATACCTCATTACAACTGTACATTGAGAACATCTCCCATTTTTGCATGTTACCATTTATTGGGTTCCCAATGTACAATTCTAGTGTCATCTGGGTAGGATTCTTGTGGGGAGGATATCTGAATTGCTTTGCCTGACACATTCTTGCTCTATGACCTCATGTTCCTCTAGGTCCTCATAAGAAAAGTCATTGTCTTCTAGCATCATCATCCATGTCCAAGGTGTTCTCAGTCCCATTATTCCAAGAAATTCCTCAAAATTTTTACAATCCACTTTCTTTGTAGACAAAGAAAGGCTAGGGAGATCACAAGAAACAGTTTTTACAACCCACTGTTGGTCATTGCTAATGGGCTCCAACAAGGTAAACCCGGGTCGGATCATTTTGATCTTGGCCAATGTCCTAGCATGAGCAACAATATCACTCACCTCTTCTCTCTTAGCCATGAACTAGTACGTTGATTTTAACTTTCTTTTTTGTTGACATCACTGGTTGACCTTAATGGTTGAGTTGCGGTGAACTTTTTCTTTTTCTTAGCCTCGGTCTAGCCATTACCAATAATGGATGGGCAGCTATAGGTTGTGTCCTACATAGCCACAACCAATTCAGAGCTCATGGATATTCTCATACATGACATTAATAGTGTGATCTTGTTCACCAATGGTAACTTGGATTTCTAAGGCTAATGGCCTTGTAGGTTGATAGTGACACAAACCCTAGGAAATAGGGTTCGATATCTTTTCTCTATATTTTCATCAAGTTTAACAATAGGGCTAAGTTGTCTAAGAACATTTTGGAGGTGCTTTAGAGTCCAAAATTAGAATCTGCATTCTGTGCACGCATGGGTGCACTGGACGAGTGCACCCTCGAATAAGAGGCAAACATGTCATTTCATCCGTCTTAACTATGAATTAATGGAAACTTTCTCTGTTACCAGTCATTTGGCTGGTTGAACTGGACATTTTTTACTCTCCTTCCCATTTTTGATTCTCCTCCACCGAACCCAAGCATCCATTGGAGACTCATTGCACATCGGCGTCATGAACGCATAAGCCACCGGCAGTGAAAAAAATCCACTGTCCCCCCGCTCTCCCTCCCCTCCATTATCCCGTCCGATAGGAGACATTGCCCCAGAGATTTGGTCCCATTTCCTGCCCCAAAGATTTGGTCCCAACGATCTACTGCATGGTTTTTAAAATCAGACCGGAAAAACCGAGAATCGGTCAGGTGATTGGTTCTGTTTTACCCCAAAACCGTTGATTTGATTAGAAAATTGCTAACACAGGCGGTTGAACCATTCCAACCATCCAAAAGTTTGACCGTTTTTAATTTTTTTGTCAAAATGAACCATTCATTCAGTTTAAATGCTTGAACCATTCAACCCGAGAAAACCGAATCCCTGGCCGGTTCGGTTTTAAAAACCTTGATCTACTGGACAAGGATGTGCCATTACTTATGGAGCCCCATCACAATGGCCTCACCTTCAGCGACGACGACCACAACGACGGTGTGTTAAGATTAACAGCGAGGCTAATTGATGCTATAGAAACAGTTGAGTTGTATCGGATTATAACGAGAAACTGAAGTATGAAGCACTGAACAAATCCCAAGTGTCATACAATGGATGCCCATCTGGGGTGGCTCTAATGGACACCAAATGGAAGGTCTACAAAGGGTCATATGTGGAATCGGCGGTGTATAATCCAAGCCCGGGGCCAGTTTAGGCGGTGCTGGTGCTGTATGTGGCAGTTAGCTGTGGTGGCAGCGGCGGGTACAACAAGATTATGGCAGGGGAATTGGCGAAGAAGAAAGGAACAATTGCGGGACAGGAAGGCACGAGACAACTGTTGCTGCAATTAGTATTGCCACGATGATATTTTGTAGTATTCCACTGCAATTCGTCTCCCCCCTTCAAAATATAAAAAGCCCTATTAATTTTCTATTGATCAATCTGAAGATGCCGTTAGCATTATTGATTTGGAGGGGTGAAATAATTTCGGATCAATTATCTTCAAATGATTTTTCAATTCGTTGTACCAAAGAAATTTATCTCTCCGCTCAGGCAACGCTTCCTCCATTTGAGTGCTTAGGTTCTTTCCGAACTCTCTTTCTCCAACTTTTCCTTCTGCATTATTTCCAGTAAATACAGAGAATGTGCTGAATCGGAACAGCTCCCGACGGAAACTTGACGGAGTCTTTCAAAAGAATGGACGAGTATCGGACGGGATAAAGGAGGAGAGGGAGAGTGGGGGGACGGTGGATTTTTTCCTGCTGCCGGTGGCTTATGCGTTCATGATGCCGGTGTGCAGTGAGTCGCCGATGGATGCTTGGATTCGGTGGAGGAGAGTCAAATATGGGAAGGAGAGTTAAAAATGACCGGTTCAACCAATCGAACGACCGGTAACAAAGAAAAGTTCCGTTAATTTCCAGTTAAGACGGATGAGATGACGTATTCGCCTTTCATTCGAGGGTACAATCGTCTTGTGCACCCATGGGTGCACAGAACACAGTCCCCCAAAATTAAGGGGAAGACCTGGAAGTCTAACCCATATGTTTACTTCTTCAACTATCGTAGACAATGGATTAACAAACCAAGGCCCTTTGTCGAAGACAATATTATAGTGTTCTTTGGATTCAAAACTGATCGGGAAAAAGCCATTACCCATATTTTGAATATCCATCTTTTTCATAATTGTTGCGTTGCCTTCACTGTTACAACCTCAACTGCTCTCCTTTTGAGCTTGCTTGCTTCCAAGCATCTTTCAAAAATTGTTTGTTCAATTTATCTTCCAATTTCACTGCTCTGCTTCCTTTAAGGCTATATTTGGTTTGAAGGAAAGGTAAAGAAAGGAAGGGAAAGACAGGGAAATTAATATAAAATTTGTATCCCTATCTTTCCTTACATTTTCTTCCAAACCAAACATAGCCTAAGGAAAATGCCTCTTGGAGATTTCTCGACCTTACTAGTCTTGGCCATGTTGTTCTTCAAGACTTTACAGTAGGAATGAGGTGGTACCATTGTCATTTATCAGAAAATCAACACCAGTTCTGTGCCAATAAGTGTTTCCCCTAATGGAGCCTGAAATTTTGTTTTGTTAAGCCATTAATTAAGAAAACATTTTTCTTGGGTTGTATGAGAGTGATCCCTAGTGGCACTGAATTGTAGGAAAACATTTAAAGTATATTTCTCAGGCGGTAACTGTCTTGAAACTAATATGGTGTTTGGTACCATTGTCATTTATCAGAAAATCAACACCAGTTCTGTGCCAATAAGTGTTTCCCCTAATGGAGCCTGAAATTTTGTTTTGTTAAGCCATTAATTAAGAAAATATTTTTCTTGGGTTGTATGAGAGTGATCCCTAGTGGCACTGAATTGTAGGAAAACATTTAAAGCATATTTCTCAGGCGGTAAATGTCTTGAAACTAAGATGGTGTTTGGTACGATTGTCATTTATCAGAAAATCAACATCACTTCGGTGCCAAATAAGTGTTTCCCCTAATGAAACCTGAAATTTTGTTTGGTTAAACTATTAATTGAGAAAATATTTTTCTTGGGTTATATGAGAGCAATCCATTAGTGCCTAATAGTACCTAGTGGTGCTGAATTGTAGGAAAACATTTAAAGCATATTTCTCTCAATTTTTTTGAGACAAATTTGTACAAAACGCTTATCAACTAAACACCATCAATACAAACAAGCCCTAAATCATTCTTAATTTCATATGAGCAGTAATAATGACTAGCTTTGGGTATTCTAAACACTTTTCTTTTTCTTTTTTTGAAAGGAAGCATTTGTTCACCATCTAGTATTCAATAACCCTAATTCATTTACATCAAGTTTGATGGTTCAAGTCTTTTTAGTTCCCACAAGTGACATAGAGAATTATTCTTGTCATGATTTTGAGTCATAATTAACCCTTTTGTATGCAATGCTCATGTTTCGAGTTTGATCTCACATTTATTCCTTGTTTTATTCTTACCTTTCCTCAATTTCTTTCCATTTAAGGTCTTCGGCCACGTACAATTCAAACCAAACTCGCAATTCTCTTTATTTAATAATCTTGACACCATCATCCTCATCGCTTTCATAGTTCAAGCATGGGTTTGCAAACTACAAATTGGACCACTTGAGATCACCATTTAGCCAATGATCAAAATCACTTATTATCGTTATTACATTTCCAATATTTTTCTCTCTCTCTCTTTTTTTTTTTTTGTTTCTTTCTCGATTCTATTTTCACTTTGGAAACATTTTGATTGGTTATTTAGGAGGCATTTTGTTGCCCAGATAACCAAACCCAAGAGGGGGTGAATTGGGTTTTAAACGATTTTTTCCCAACTAAGGCTTTTTAAAACTTATGAATACAAACTTTAATGGAATGAAAGGTTGTGTGTGTGCTATGCAAATGTGATGCAAATAATAGAATAAATGAACATTTAAAATAAGTGTAAGAAAGTAAGGTGCACAGATTTTATAGAGGTTTTGTCAAACTTAGGCCTATGTCATCTCCTCAGTCCACCTCTTGAGAATTTCTTTTAAATAACTAGACTTCCAAGTTCTAACAAACTTTACAAACAATAGGATTTTTAAGTGCCTATTGGACCTTATAATAGTTGGATTTATGAGTGCTAATAAGGCCTAAATGGTTGAACTTTCTAGTGTTAATCAAACCTTAACCGTTAGACTTATGGGTGCTAACTAAACACATAATGGTGTTCATATTTGAACATACAAATACAACAAGATAATAACAATGTAATGCATAGATACAATGCAAATGCCTCTGGATAGGCTGAAAATAACAAATACAAGCAAACCTCTTGATAAATTAATAAAAACAAATACAAACAAATCTATATCAGGTGCAAGAGTATGTATAAGACTATAGGCTCAAACACTTTAAGAGACTTAAGAAATCTCAGTGAGAAAGAAATAAGCCCAAAGGCTACTTAGTTGTTCTCATTATATGAAATGATTAAGCTTAGAAATCTCTTCTCTAAAACTCTTACACATAATGCTTTTTGTTTACTTGGCAACAAGATTGAAGGCTTACTAGAAGAGGAAATAATTATTATAAATTCAAATGATAAGATTTTTCACCAAATAATTAACTAGCATGAACTACTAATGGACTATTATGCATAGGGAAGGATCTTTTTTCTCTAGTAATCGACTACTTCCTCTTCATAATTGACTAATAGCAATTTTTGAGTTTCGGTTGTAAGACATAATCAACTATGGATTTTCTATAGTTGACTATCAATAGTTTCCAAGTGACACTAACCTTAGCTGTCATAGGTAATTGACTATAGTTTCATGGGGAGTCAACTAATGAGTATATAAGTCCCTTTTGTCAAGGTTAATCGACTATAACTTCAGGGGTAGTTGATTACTAACAGCTCTCAACCTAAGAAATTTTAAGCTTTTGATTACAAAGGTTCAAGAACATTTCTTTAGGTTTTCAAACTTAGATTTTCCACATTATGTCAATGGATGTGTTTGGGAATACTTAAGAACTAGACCCTTGGTTTCTAAGGTTAGAGTACTTGAATTTGGTCACATTTAAGCCCATAAAATGCATCTTATGCAAATGATTTACATCAAAGTCCTAAGATAACCCACAAAGTTCAATGTACTGAAACTTTATGCTTCTTTCCTGTTAGAGTCGACAGTACAAGGGCATTTTAGTCATTTGTCTATCTAGTTGAGAGTGAATAGTCTGTTCTGTTTAAGTTTAAGTTATGTGTCACATACTTAATGAGGGACAATTTAGTCTTTTGTATTTCAGATTATATATAATATAAATACAAGTGGGTCGACTAGGTGAGGGTGACTCTTCCACTATAGCCGAACCCTTCTTCCCTTTCTCTTCTTCTTCTTCTTCTTCTTCTTCTTCTCATACTTCAGGTCTGAATTGATTAAGATTAATTTACATGGTATCAGAATGAATGTAATAAGTTTAGATCTGCTCGTCTTGTTTTTCTGGTTTACCCATTTTTTTTTCTATTGCTCTCTTTTCTAGGGTTTTGCAGATTTCTCAAGATTCACTAGGAGATTAAGGGAAAGGCTGCAAAGGAGTTATCGTTTTTCTCTGTAGGAGGCTTTCATGCCTCCGGTGTGTGGTGCAGTGGTTGTTTGTGGTGATTGGTAGGAAGCTCTCTATTCAATGGTACGAAGAGAGCAGGTTTGGGTGGAATAGTGTTCAGTTGAGTACATGTTGGTTCTATAGTGTGCAATGTAGGTGTTTTATTTAATGGTTAAGTGATTACATCTCTTGTATTAGGTGTGTGATTGGTTCTGTAGTGTGCAATCCAGGTGTTTGATTTAATGATTGAGTGATTATAGTTATTGTGTTAGGTGTGTGATGTGTATTTGAAGAAGTCGGTGGTGTTGAAAGTGAGTTGGGGTAGATGTGTGATGTGTATTTGGAGAAGTTAGTGGTGCTGAAAGTGAGTTAAGGTTCTGTGGTGGTGCGTGAAGTTGTGTTGAATACTCGAAGGTGAATACTCTACTTATAACAATGATTTCTTTGTGAAGTAAGGTGAATTAGCTAAGATGGCATCAATTAGAAATGAGAATGACAATAAAATAGGTGTTATGATTTCTTCAGGTTACCTAAATGTTCAAATGACATCTATTAAGTTGAATGGTGAGAACTATGTGTCGTGGGCAAAATTTGTGAAGGTATTTTTAAAAGCCAAGAAAAAGACAGAACATGTGAGAAAGGAGAAGCCCTCCTCTGATTCTCTAGGGTTCAATGATTGGGAACAGGAGGATGCACAAATCATGACCTGATTGTGAAATAGCATAGAATCTAAAATTAGTGTGAATTTTATGTTCCTAGATACAACTAAAGAAATTTGGGACCATGCTAAGAAACTTAAATCCAGCCAATAATATTACTAGGGTATAGCAGCTGTACCAAGAGTAATTTAATTTGAAGCAAAATAACCAAAGTTTGGAGGAATACTATGTAAGCATGAGGAATATAAAAAATGAGCTTAATGTATATCATCCTCTGACTCCGGATGTTCAGGTTTAACAACAACAGCGAGAGCAACTTGATGTGACAAGGTTCCTAGTGGGTTTGAAGGCTGAATAAGAACATGTCCGGGCACAAATATTGGGGGGTTCAGGTCTTCCCTCCCTTGAAGAAGTGTTTGCCCATTTTTGGAGGATATCTGTTGACTCTACATAGTCTCCTCCTCTCTCGGACAGATATGCTTTTGTGGTAACTAGAGGGGGAGGTCGTGGTGGCCGTGGGTTTCCAAGAAACTGAGGTAGTTCTATGGTTAATCGATCTAGTGGCTACAGTGGTGGTCGAGAGTCAGGGGGAGGTCATGGTAGAGGAAGGAGTAGTGCAGTTGGGAAATGCACATATTATGGATTAGAGGAGCATACTATTAATTTCTGCTATGATTTATATGGTCCATCCAGCACTTGGGCTAACCATGTTGTGACTAGTGGCAGTGGTACAGTTAATGAAAATCAGCAAATTGATCAAACTCCCTCTACATCTACTAGTGCTTTTGGGAAGGAGATGGTGAGTGTACCACGTGAGGTATATGAGAAGTTCCACTAAACATCATCTCAATAGAATACAACTACTCATGCCCATTCAAGTATGGCTTGCTTGGCTTCCAAACCCTCATCCTGGATCATTGACTCTGGAGCCTTGGATTTTATGTTTGGGACTTTAGATATATTTTCTTATTTTTTCCCATCTTCTACATCCTAAACAGTTACACTTGCTAATGGTTCTATCTCTCCCATCTGTGGTGTTGGGGATGTTGATATGAATTCCTTATCTTTATCCTCTATTTTATATGTACTTAAGTTTCCCTTTAATCTTATGTTTGTTAGTAGACTGACCAAGTCACTTAATTGCTCTATAACCTTTTATCCCTCCTCTTGTGTGTTTCAGGATCTCAAAATGGGGATGAAGATTGGTGGAGGACATGAAGCAGGTGGATTGTATTACCTTAATGGTGGTGGCCTACCGGTAGCCTTTCAGTCATCTCTTACTCATCTCCAATAGCATTGCAGACTTGGTCATCCATCTCTCAAAGCTTTGAAGTTGTTGATTCTGTCCTTAAGTCATCTTTCATCGTTGGATTGTGAATCGTGTCAGCTTCGGAAATACCATAAGAGTCTCTTTTAGTCCAAGAGTTGATAGTTGTGTCTTGAGTCCATTTTCTTTAGTTCATTCAGATGTTTGGGGTCCAAACAAAGTGGTGTCATACAATGGTTATTAATATTTTGTAAGTTTTGTTGATGACTTTTCAAGGATGACATGACTTATCTTATGAAAAATCACAGTGAATTATTTTATATTTTCCAAAAATTTTATGCTGAAATATGTTTCCAATTTGAAATTCATGTTAAAATTCTTCGTTCAGATAATGCAAAAGAATACACCTCAACACCGTTTCGGGAATATTTAAAGAACCATGGGATCATTCATCAAACTTGTTCTTATACCCCACAATAGAATGGAGTGGCTGAATAGAAAAATTGACACTTACTTGAAACTGTAAGGTCCTTTATGGTTAAAATAAATGTCCCAAAGCATTTTTGGAGTGGTGTTGTCTTAACATCATGTTTCTTCATCAATCAGATGCCCGTGTCCATCCTTGGGAGTCAATCACCTTTCTCATCATTGTTCCCTACTCTTTCTCCATTCCCTCTTACGCCTAGAGTCTTTGGTTGTGTTTGCTTTGTTCAGAATTTAGGACCTGGTTTAGACAAGTTAGATATGCGTGCTTCCAAATGCATATTCCTTAGATATTCCAAGACCCAAAAAGGGTATAAGTGTCATAATCTTTGCTCTCGTCGGTCCTTTATGTGTTCGGATGTCACATTCTTTGAGTCAGTTCCTTTTTTTCTCAAGTACTGAGGCTTCTTCTCCTGCTCTTGTGGTTCCACTTCCTGTTCCAATAGAGGACCCCATTCTTGTAGTCTCTATTCCATCCCCACCTTCACCTGTGCAGGTTAATATTGAGATGCCACCAATCAAACAAGTTTATACTCACAGAAGAGCACCGATTTCTCATCCAGTTTAGTCCTCGTTGACAGATCCTGTGGTTGCACCTCCTCCTTTCGATCTTGATCTTCCTATTACATTGTGGAAAGGTAAACATAATTGTACATCTCATCCTATTTCTCATTATGTTTTAGTTGCTCACCTTTCTGCTTTCCATCGCCATTTTGTATACTTGCTATCCATTGTTTCCACTCCCAAGAATGTCTAGGAAGCCCTTACCTCTCTAGGGTGGCGACAAGCAATGGAAGAGGAATTGTCTACTTTACGAAAAAATCACATGTGGGAACTTATTACTCTCACAACTGGTAAGCATGTTGTTGGGTGTAAATGAGTCTACACAGTGAAGTATCTTTCAGATGACAGTGTGGAACGATTAAAGTCCAAGTTAGTGGCCAAAGGCTATTCTCAGTTGTATGGTGTGGACTATATAGAGTCATTTTCTCCTATGGCTAAAATTGGCTTAGTTTGGGTATTGATTTCATTAGTAGGTATGTATGACAGACCTCTCTTGTAGTTTGATATCAAGAATGCCTTTTTGCATGATAATCTCATTGAGGAGGTATATATGGAACAGCCACCAGGGTTTGTTGCTTAGGGGGAGGATAGTAAGGTTTATACGCTTATAAAGGCAATTTATGGATTGAAATATTCTCCACGTGCGTGGTTTGGCAGATTCAATAAAATAGTGAAGAACTTTGGGATGAAACAGTGTTAGGTAGATCATTCTGTGTTCATCAATAACTCAAAAGATGGGAAAATCTTGCTAGTGGTGTATGTGGACGATATTGTCATAATTGAGAGTGACAGTAATGGGATTGACAGGTTGAAAAAAATTCCTACAGGACCACTTCAATACGAAAGATTTGGATAAGCTGAAGTACTTCCTGGGAATAGAATTTGCAAGGTCAAGGCATGTAATTAATTTATGTCAAATGATATATGTTCTTGACCTACTTGAAGAAACATGACTGTTAGGTGCTAAACCAGTCGAGACACGTATGGAACCAAATGCTAAGTTGAGTGTTGATGCAGGTGAAGAGTTTGATGATCTTGTAAGGTATATGAGGTTGATGGAAAAATTGAATTATCTAACAATCACATGACCAGATATATCATTTGCTATAAGTTTGGTGAGTCAATTTATGCAACATTCTCGAATCCCACATTGAGAAGCAGTTGTAAGGATAGTTAAGTATCTGAAAGGTGTTCTAGGTCGTGGTATGTTATACAAGAGTAGAGGAACTCTTGAGATAGAAGAATATACAGATGCTGATTATGCTGAATCTGTGTTAGACAGAAGGTCAACTACAGGGTATTGTACTTTCCTTGGTGGCAATTTGGTAACTTGAAAGAGCAAGAAACAAATAATAGTTGCAAGGAACAATGTAAAAACTGAGTATAGGGCTATGACTCATACTACATATGAACTAGTCTAGCTGAAGAATTTGTTACAAGAAATGAGATTTTCAATTGATAGACCCATAACGTTATACTGTGATAATCGGGCTGCTATACACATTTTCTCTAATTCTGTCTTCCATGAGAGAATAAAACATATTGAAGTCGATTGCCACTTTGTAAGAGAAAAAGTGATTGATGGAGTAATAACTACAATTCATGTCAGTTTAGGAAATCAATGGGCAGATCTTTTTACAAAAGGGTTGTCTCGGGGCAGTGTAGATTACATATGTGGCAAATTGAGATTATATAATATATATTCTCCAACTTAAGGGGGAGTGTTAAAATCAACAATACAATGGCATTTTAGTCATTTGTCTATCTAGTTGAGAATGAATAGTCTGTTCTATTTTGTTTTCAAAGGAAAATATAAGTTGATTTTGTTTCAAAAAACAATACATGCTTTTAGAACCATCAAAGTAATGGTTATTAAAAAAAATCTAATATGATTCATGAAACATGATATTAAATGAGATGAAAACATATTTTTGAAACCACAAGTCAAGAACATGTTTTTGGTTTTAGCCTTGAAAACAATGAACACATAAAACATGTCTTTTGCATTTTTTGTTTTAAAAAATAATCTATTTTCTTTTGATTTGCTTTAACAATTAACGCCTCCTTGAATTCCTTCTCTCGTTCTTTCCAAAACCTGCGTCTGCATTAATTTTTTTTTTCTGAAAATTAATCTTTGCTTCTTCTGATCACATTTTAATTGCCATTAACAACCCTCTTGTGTTGGGGTGACATCCCTCTCCAAGTTTCAATTCTAATCTTCTTTCATCTGTCCTGGCTGATCTTACTCTTTGTTTCCATCTACCCAATCAAAATGATTAGTCATTAACAGTTTCCTTCTTTTGAGCTTTCCAACCATTGATTTCTGTAACAGAGCTCCAGTTCCGTGCTGATCACTTAGAACATTATCACCTAGGCTACTGAATGAGCTGCCTGGTTAGCATTCCTACTCATATATACTATTTACTTTGTGCAAAAGTATTATCCAAAATATAATTACAGCCCCTTCAAGCATTCAGTAATAGAATTCAAGGCTCGCTAAAAGGGAATCGGACATTAGTATAGCAGCTCACTGATTCACCTGCAGCAGCCAGCACCAAATAAAGAGACCCTCTTCATATTTGGCTACATACCCAACAATAGCAGAACCATCATTCTCAACACCATAATGACAATTTAATTCAACAAAACCAGTTGGAGAGCTAGAACAAAAGACTTCCTTATTCTGAATATTTAAACCTGGATTACTCCTCTACTCAAATTACAATTTCTAAAAACATATTTAACCTGAACTAAGAGAATATTAACAGAACATTGATTCAATTGAAAAAATAGCCCTCCCAAGACAACACTAACATTTTTTTTTTGAAAAACAACACTAACATTTTATCCAATTTATCATCAAACGAAGCTAAGAAATCGCAAACAATATCACTTGTGCTATTATTTTCCTGAAATCAATCTACACTAATATTCAGAGAGCACATAAACAAAATATCTCTTACTAAAGGACAATTAATACAAAAAATAGTGATTAATTCCTCTTTATAATCACAAAAAGGGAAACAATACACAAGATTTATCCTTAATTTTCCCCCAATTTACTAAAACAGATCTAAACAGAATAAAACCTCTAAACATTCTCCACATGAATAATTTACATTATGGGGAATTTTCAATTTTTGAATCTTGCTTAAAATCCTCCTAATTTCAGAATTTAAAGCAACATTTCTACCATCCTGTCACAAGAAAACATTAAAAACATAATTTTTAGATAAAGTCCAAATAAATTTGTAACCATTGTTCTGCAAAAAAATATGGGTTTGAGAAGTATCCTTAATAGTATCCTCCAAAAAAACATCTCCCTCAAAGGTTCATATTTCCATTGCCCTGTAGAATTAACAACAAGAATCCTTAAATTTTTAAATCTAGAGGTGAGCCCATAGGACTATAATAACCATTTTTACCCTTAATCCAAAAGCATTTCCCAAATTGACATCCTTGAGTCTTTACAGACTTCTAAAGCCCAATCTTTCTCATTTCTAAAAGACCCTTGGAAATACATTTCCATATAAGAGAATCTTGACTTCCAATCTCCCTCGGGCACAACTCATTATTAGAAAGGTATTTAGATCTTAAAAATTTGTACCCACACTGCATCTTTTTTAAATCTTGACTTCCAATTCCTCCTGCTGACAACCATGGCCTGGTAGATTCATCAACCTGGCATTAAAGAATCTATCAAGATCATCTGTTTCTGGCAAATGAAGAACACAACGTCTACAGAGATGACCTAATTTCCCATACAAATAACAAATGACTGGTAAATTTTCATATCTGTAAAGAACCCAAGCAGAACTACTCACGAAAGCTCCAACTTTCAAGGTCCATCAATTGGGATAACCACCTTCAGCCTAATGGTGAGGAATAACCTCCTTCAACCTACCACTAGTAGATTGAACTCAGCACCCAACTTCATTCCTTGCATGTTCAAGAGGGAAGTTCTGGATCTGAATCCATACCTTTGCATCTTTGAGAACCCACTCAGACTGTGGTCTCCAAAGAGCCCATTCTTTTAACAGGATCTACTGGTTAAAAAATTATCCATGAACAACATTCTGATAATTTACCTCATACCTAAACTTATGCAGCAAAATGACTCTAATGGACACTCCGTTGACCCCTTATATTACATGCAATCTGTTTATCATATCAGCCAATGGAATGGACACTATCGGGAACACTCTTCCAATAAGACTTAAACCCCAGTAATCCATAATGTTTTCAGTCATACCCCCTATAAATTGATGACATCTACACTCCCATTAGCATCACCATTAAGCATGCTAGCAAAAGCATCCTGTAGATCATTTAAGGTTGTGTTTGGTACCATTGCTGTTTCTACCTGAAATGTTTGGGTTGATTAATACAAATTGGTGAGAAATATGTGCTGTCACATCACATATTAGAATCATTTCAAATAGAAAAAACGCATATGTCAGACTGATCATTGACATTGTTGAAACATCAGAATTGACATATCAGGTAGAAACAACAATTTGTATTGATCAACCCAAAATGTTTCATGTAGAAAAAATATCTCTCACCAATTTGTATTGATCAACCCAAAACGTTTCAGCTCAGTTTGGAAAGAGTACAAATACATACAAAATACAGGGCCTTGCACTCTACATATTTGTATTTGTACTCCTTCCAAAGCCTTCAGGTAGAAACAGCAATGGTACCAAATACAATCTAAGTCATCCATCTATAACAAATGCAAACAACAAACAAATGAAAAAATAAAACAGACAAAAGAAGCAATAAGTACCCAATAAGGTAAACCAAATGCTGGGAAAACAATCATAGAGCAGGGAAAAAGAAACAAAAAGAAAACACTACCTGTATCCAATTAACGAGAAGAACACACAGAATAGTTTTTGATCTTGCTTTGCTAACAAAAATAGCACCGTAAGACTCATGTAGCGAAATACACAAACACCACCGACTACATTTACTAATCCTACTTAGACAGCAAACGAGGAGTAATTACTATTTACTAGACCATAGTAATTCTCTACTAATGATCCTAGAATATCAACTTAAAAATCTCAAAATGCTACTGTTATGCGCCTAGATTGCACACAGCAAGAGAGGATGCTTTTTTTGCAGCAAAAGAAAAAAAAAAACGAGGGGATGCTTTTTTTTTTATAGGTAAAATAAAATCGGAGAAGTACGGACAGTACCAATGCAGATTCCATTAAAAAAAAAGAAGAGTACAATCTAAACGTCAAGGCATCACCCTACCCTTTGATCCTGGACATTTGAACTTAGCACTTCGTTCAAACAAAATAATACTAAATATGAAAATTAGCAAGGAACACAATATGCTTCTATCATTACAATTTATTCAGACAAACAGGCTCGATAAACTGAGATCTTTGAGATTATTTAAGGCTAAGAATCTCATGGATTCATTGTACGAAGCTCCCACAAATTCCATAAGAATATTGTGGCAGATGAATTTATGAGACAACCAAATGTCTACACTTAGATGACCTAAATATCATAACTCTGCTCTTTTTCACCCTTAAAAAAAGAAAAAAAAAAGATCTTACTGATTACCAGCACTACGAATCCTCCTTTGCTTAAGAAGTACAATAACACCCACTTTCCCCCCATTATTACATCCTCGAACCCAGGCGCCAGACATAAGGATCCCTATGAGCTTCCAATTCTTCAACTACACCTGGAAAACTTGCAGCCCTCAAATTAGCATAACTGTCTCTCTTCCAATTCCGACTCGCTAGCTTCTCAGCTTCAAGAATTGCAGCCTCAAGTGTCTTTGCAGAATCCTCATAAACCTCATTCACAAACCCAGAATCAAAACCCTCGGAAGCCCTGAACTTCTTGGCCTTCAACACCACGTCTATCAGAGTATTAGCCATCACAATCTTGCTTTTTATAACTGCCATCAGACTCCTGGGCATGAACATCCCATGATCCAATTCGCTCATGTAGAGCACTTCTTTTCCATCCTTCATGAACCTGTAATCGTGAGCCAGTGCCAGCATGAATCCCCCGGCCGCGGCGTGCCCGCATATGGCGGCCACTGTTGGGATGCCGAGTTTCATCATCAGGCAGAGGAGACCTTCAAATTTGTCTTGGATGATAGTGAGGCCAGAAGAGGAAAGATTATCTTTTATCCATTTGAGGTCCAGGCCATTAGAGAAGAACCTCCCTTCGTTGGTGGTTACGAGGGCGCCGGCGTCCGGGGACTGCTCGATCGTCTTGAGGGCAGCGGCGATGTCGTCGATGGAAGATGGGTTGAAGCGATGGTCGTCTTTCCCGGTTAGGGTTAGGACGTAGACTCGGCCGCGTTTCTCGAGCCGGCAAGTTCGCCATTGATTCACATGTTGGAAATTCTGCTTGTTTTCCATTATGAGATTCTAGCCAGTTTTCTAAGTTCTCAATTCCAGAGTTCTCTTTACGGCTTTACCCCATGAATGAGAATGGATCCTTTATATTTTGGGTAAATTATAAATGCCCCCAATACTAACGGCGTTAATGACAATAACCCCTCAAATTGTTGTACATTGTGTATAGTTCCAATCAAATTAATATATAGATATATTTATTATAAGTGAATAAAAGTATATCATTAAACATGTTAATATTAGTATGTTTTTGTATTTAACTTTTAAATTGGATATTTATTAGATTGGTGTTAGTTTAAAACGTTTTCAACCATTAGATGGACTTAGGGAGTTTATCCTATTAAGCTTGACACTGATGTGCTGTCAAAGAAATTGGGGTAGCTTGTCTCATCTACTAGGATTAGATACAAATCACATGCAGTGTGTTTTTAGATGAAACATTGAACTCGTACCATTTTTCAATTATATCTTAGACCTTAAAGATTGATGGGCAAAATTGAAAAAGTTACACAACCCTAGACTTGATTATGGTGTTGTACTAAATGTTGGATTGAACTATCTTTGACATGCCAATCAGTGAGATCCATCAAGAATCAAAACCTAAATATATTGGGGTAGTCTGAGAATTCACCTGAGTAGATGATCATAATGATAGAATTGGCCTCTTTGTCGGACAAAGTGAATGATAGGGTTTACACTCTCTCTAATAGAAACCTAAACTAATGGCAGTGAATTTCAACCGTGTTTGAAATCTGGTTTTGCAAAATATATATAACGTTTTATGAAAAATATTTACAAAAGGTTTTAATTCCTGAGAGTTGTGATCATTATGGGTTGTTAAGTGTAAGAAATCATTACAAGGTTGATTACTTGGTGGGTTTTATCTTACTTAAGTTCATTATTCTTGGGTTTTCATATGATGACTGAATTCAAAGATCATTTAGGTGTAAATGTTGGGTCCATATTGAGATCATAGTGATGCGCTCAGGGGTTCATTACGTTTAATAGTGAATTCAGCCAAGCTTTTTCACAGAAGTTGAGCCGAACCAATGTGAATTTATTATTGGGTCTCACACCATACAAATCAGGCCTAAGTTGGCCATACAATATCTTGGGTCGTAAGCCTTTGAAGTAAATGGACCTAAGTCCCATAGTTAATATGATTAAATAAGTTGTCACATAACTTAAGTTGTCATGTACTTTAGGCCAAATATGAATTTAGAAATGGTTATGAAACACCCATCATCTTAAGAGGATAAGACTTATATCTTAATAGAGTCCAAATCCAAATTAGATTTGGATAATCTCTTAATTTGATTAAGAGAGTGCTCCATAAGGAGATAAAAGAAGAAAATGGCGAATCAGACTAGAATATCACTATCTCTTGTTCTTTCTTGTTCTCTCTTGTTCTCTTTTGTCTTTCAAGAAACCCTATCACGATCTAGGCTTTCAAAAATTGATTTATATTAGTTTTCTTCTTTGCTTTTGCAAGAAAAACTCAGAAGAAAATCAGATTCACTTACCTCATTCGATTCAAGCAAGTTGGATCACAGCTTTGTTGAAAACTGTATTGTTGAACCGACTTCATGCGCCACTTTCAATGGAGGTTGGTTTTATGACAGATTTGGGCGTGAACTTCCACCTTGGGATCTGCATTTGTGAAATGTGCATCAGGTATACATCTCCCTCTTCGTTTGGTTTCAAATTTGGTTTGGTTTAGTGTAAGATCGATTTGAAAAATTCAATTTTCAAATTCACCAGGAAATCGTTTCCCGTAAGGGTTAGAAATTTTTTTGAAATTTCATCCAACCGTCAAACATCCATATGATGGATTCCAAAACCTTCCAACACAACTTTCATTAGCAATTGCAACAAAACACCTCTACTATGGGTCAATGACACTTGTCCCCCTAAACTTTTATTTACAACAAATATCCCCCAAGATTCTCCTTCAGCTGTGGCCTTTTATGGTCCATTTGTTTTGTGGGACTAGGGGCTTGAAATTAGAACGAGAATGACCATTCTAATTCCAATCATTTAGTTGAATAAAATCATAATCTGATTACCATACCTGATGGAATGGCATTCCCACATTTGAAAGAATAGACATTCCCTCTGCCTTGGGAATGATAATCCCATTCCAGCTGATTCCGATTGCCATCTGAATCAAACAGGCATGGAATATACCATTCTGATTCTAATCCCAACTGCAAACCAAAAGAACCCTTAAAAGTTTCCTAACGCTAAACTAAAACAAACTGCTTGTTGAAATCACCACATTCTTCAGATCTTATATTTCGCAAATTCCAATACTAGAAACAAAAATATTTGAAAAGCAATCTGTTACTCTGGCTCTTAATAAATAAAACTTAAGGTTCCCTAAATAAGGATCATTTTCTAACTGACAGGATTGCAAGTCGTAGATAAAACAGGCAAAAATGAACCGAAGAACCAGCCCAGATGGATTCACATTTTGCCAAAAAACCCCAACACGATCTTAATTAAACCCACCATGTTTCAAGCAGAGCCCCCTTTTGTGCAACCCTTCAAATAAAAAATGAACCTTAATTCACTAGTCTTATGAGGGGAAGGAACCAATAACAGAAACATTAAACAATGGACTGCACCACAAAACAATCCAGTAACGTCCTGTTGTAATGTAGTCATAGCCTGTGCCAATAGTAGAAACAGGAGACAATAAAAATGCTTCTTTTATTGATAAGTATATACAAAACCAAAATGTTCAAAAAACAATCTATACTAAATGGACAAAAAAAAACGCTAAATGGAAATGATCATTATCATTCAAGTGATGCCACTTGGGCTACTATAACTTTTCATATATTGGAGGTTGAAACTCATTGTTGCACAATGACTAATATTTACAGAGGTAAACCGCATGAGTGAATGGAAATGTGGTTATATGCTTCACCTTTCAGAACATACTGGCACAGGTAACGCTCATTGAAGAGCATGACATGGCATGGTCCATAACAAAAGAAAATTTGCTTGGATCCTCCTATTGCCTCATCTTCTTCTGTAATGGCCCTGAAGAAGGCCCAGCCTGCCAAAGAAAAAAAAATTGGTGGATGATAAAGAAATTATTTGCAATGTCAAATAGTACTACTTTTTGATGATGATAAATGGAAACAAAAGAACATTGAACCTGGATTGAATCACTCAATTGTGGCCAATCATTAAGACCTTCCATTATTAAATTAAATTGGGTAGATCAAAGCTATAATTTTTTTTTCATTTTTTTGATCCTTAGATGAAGTGGAGAAAGGAAATGAGGATCAAGGCCAAAACCTTCCTGCTTGAGGGAACTAGAAGCAGAGGTAAAGACCCTACTGATTAGAGAAGGAGAGTAAATGTGTTCCTGGGATGCAGCAAGGTAGCTCAAAGGTTTTGTAGATGGAGCTATTCAGTTGGTGAAACAGACAGGCTGGAAGAATACATTGGAGATGGAAGAAAGGATTTACCAGGTGGAACAAAGAAACTTAAAGGGGTGGTTTCTGGTACTAACAGAACAGTTTGGCTGAGAACAGAGACAAGTTATCTGCTTTCCAGAGGGTAGAAACAATTTCGGATGGGAAGTCATAAATGGTCTGTTATAGGAATATTTAATTAGGATTGTTGAAGATCAAAGAATTGAACAGGCTAAAGGGGAGTGTCAGCAGGAGAGCCAGGAGGAACCAATACAGAATATAGACCCAGAGTTACCTTTGGTTTGTCTTACGATGGCCCCAAGGATGGCTGCAAATGAAGGTAGTGAAAAATGGGATGAAAAATGGTTATCTTAACTAAAAATAGAGTGAAAGATTGGAAGGACATCTTGAATACACTTGAAACTAAGTTGCAGCTGAAAGACACAGTTTTACTCAAGCCATTCAATCTCAATAAAGCCATTATGGAGATTGGTAACACCAAACTCAATTTTTGTACATTGGAGACCAGTGAAGGTCTGGTTATGGTTGAAAACTGGAGTCCTGCTTGTAATGAGAAGACTTAAGAGGGAAGCCTCATTCTGAAGATTCTGGGCCTCCCGTTCAACTTGTGGTCTGAGTCTATCTTGAGTAAAGTCGCACTAGCTTGCAGAGGAGTCTTGATGGAGGAAAGGTTGATGGTACAAATGGGCCTATTATGGTGAAACCCAAAGATGATGGGCCGGGAAAAGAGATTGAGCCAAATAAGAATAACAGCTTGGATATTGAGAAGGCACATGAGCTTTTAAGGGAACATGTGATTGGTAAGGAAGGGGCGATGATAGACGATTTTTTTTTGTCCATCTTCTTCAGTAAGAACTCAATGGGAGGTTGAAAGTTTGGATGTCAACAACATTCTGAGAGTGGATCTTCAGGAAGCAGAGAGAGAGAGAGAGAGAGAGAGAGAGAGAGAGAGAGAGAGAGCAAAGGGGAAGTAGTAAAAGGATCCAGCAAGAGACAGGCCTTGCTCGTAGATGTTGGCCTGCAACAATCTGGCAAAAAAATCAAGGATCTGATTTGATCCTCGCAGGCAGGATAAGGAGGGAGGTAAGAAGGGGTTGGAGGGAGAGGAAAAGGTAGAGGAGAGGTGATGGGGAAAACTTAGGGGAGGAGAAGGAAGAAGGCGGTTTTGGTAAAAAAGAGGAAGTGAAGGGAATGAGGTTAACGGAGTAAAAGTCTACCAAAGGAAAAGGAATTACAAACTGAAACTTCTAGAAGAGGATTGGAGTTGGAGAACAATGAGGAGGTAGAAGAGATCAGGATGGATGAGATCCATGAAGTTGAAAAGAAAAGCCGACTTGAAAAAGTTATTAACAAAGCGGTAGAGGTAAGCAAAATATTGGGGGATTATTCTTCTTGGGGAGAGAGGATTTTGCAAGGAAAGCCTCAAGGGAAGTGGAAGAAAGGTATGGTGGGACTTTGAAGAATGGATAGAGGGGCATTTTCGAGCAAAACAGGGCCCTTACAAAAAAGGGAAGATGACTTGGTAGCGGAGCAAGTGTTTGAGAAAAATGCGTCTTTGAGCTAGAAAGGATTAGTCAATTCTATGGAGAATGGAAGAATTGTGAGGGTTGTCTCAATGCAGTTAAAAGATTTAGACACCAAAAGTTTAGTAGATTTGTGCCAGTTCCAAAGGTGCTTGATAGATTGAAAGGGGATTTATTTAGGGTAGGCATTAACAAGAGGGTTAAGAAGAATAGAAGAGCTGTCAAGAAAGAGAAAGAGGTTGTTTGATTCATTTGTTAGAAGGCTTGGGATAAGTATTGTTTCTTGTGTAGAGGTCTCGGGTGGGGTGGTTTTGTCTGTTTATGGTCTCTGGGAAGGTGAGATGTGAGCAAGGGGTTAAGTTAGGATTTTGGTTGTGTTCTAATTGAATTTTCTTGGGTTTATTAGGGATAGTGTCAAGGTTTGGTTGGGTAAGCGATAGTTTGTTGCTGGGATCTTTTATTTGTGGGTGATTCTTTATACCTTCTTGTACTTTTCTTTATCATTCTTAATAGATTTTTTTCTTTATTTATCTTAAAAAAAAAATTCATCGCTAAATTTCTCCTTGACTAGCTTATCACATACTTGGGCTACTTTCTCATTGGCCCAGATCTTTTTTCACAAAGGGAGGCTTGTTCTTTCATCCACCTCACTAAACTTGTCAGAACTATTACACTTATTCCATGATTCAACACTTGGAGGGCATTCAGGGGTGCTGAGAGCCTAAAGGGTGGAAACGTATGAGAAAGACTATTCAAGAGTATGTTGTCAAGTGTGCTATTTGTCAGAAGTACAAGAATGAGACTGTAGCTCCGGCTAGCCTCCTTCAACCTTTACCTTTACCTGAACACTTCTGGAATGATGTTACCATAGACTTCACCACAGGCCTGCCCATCAGCCAGGAAGTCTGTTATATTAGTGGTGGTGGACAGGTTGATGAAGTACAGTGATAAACTTCAAACAGCTGAGCTTCTTCAAGGGAGCTCTACCTCCTAAAATGAATACAGGAGGAGAAGAAAGGGAGAAGAGAATTAGGGAAAGGTGATTCAGATATTTATTGCCGTTCCTTAGGGTTCTCATGAGCTATTTATATCTCATCATAACAGGTTCCTGTCATGCCACCAAACATGTGGGGAGCTGAGTTAGTTCTGCTGACATGGCCTCCTAGTGTATACAAACTTGATGGGCTGAACTACACAAGACACTCCCTCTGAGCTGATGGCTTTGGTGTTTGATGCCTGGGGCTCCTGGACTTGGGCTGTGGGTGCTGGTGGGGGCTGCTGTGTTGACCCAGGTTCCCATCAGCCCCATCCTCTTTGTAAACAACCTTGTATTCAAGGTTGAAATCAGGAAATCGGTGCTGCAGCCTTGAAACATCTTCCCATGTTGCATCTTCTACACTTAAGGTTCTTCCATCTAACAAGAGCCTGTTTGATTCTCTTTGTACCCAACTTGATCCACCTGAAATCACAGATGGATTGAGGTTCTAGTATGAGTGAACCCTCCTCTGGCTCTGAGAACTGAGGTAGAGTACTGCTGACTCTAGCTGAAGGAGATATATGCATGGTTTCAGCAGACTAACATGCAACAGTCCCAGTGAACTCCAACCGGTGCAGGTTGGTATGGAACATGCAATTCTGTACCTGCAACCCCACCATTTTGCAAACTCCATCACACATAATCTTGTGCCCATTAGCCACATGGACCACAAAGGGATCTATAGCTTCCACTGCCATCACAGTCTGTTTTATCAACTCAGTGGTAATGAAGTTCAACAAACTTCCACAAAGGGATCTCTCTGTCCCACTGGGGCATCTTCAATCTCCTCAGAGTCATCTTCAACTTCCTCAGGCTATAGCAGAAACAACTGTTGGGCCTTGCAACAATGCCTAAGGGAAAAATTTTTCTTCACAATTGTAACACAGCCCTTCATCTCTGCATGCCTGCATCTCAGCCCATGAGAGTTTCTTAATGGGTACAAGGACCTGGTTTAAGGTCTTGGGTAAACCCGGTTCAACCTATGGTGGGGAAGACTTTAAGGCCAACTCTGGTTCAGGTCTAGGTGGTGGTGGTGGTGGTGGTGGGTGGGTGGGGGGGGGGGGGGGGTTAATGAGTAGTCCAAGGGATGATTTGTCATTTTGGTTTTGTCAATCTTCTCTTCAAATAACCTGGCCAACCCTAAAATAGCCATTACCATTGACAGTTGCATGACCTTCACCTCGAGTCTAATATCTTCCTAGAGCCCTCCGACAAAACACCTGATTAAATCCTTCTCCGGCCACCCATGAACCCTAAGCCAGTCTTTCAATTTGACTCTGATATTCCCCCAGTGATCCGACCTGGCGAAAATTGGCAAGGGACTCATCGAAATCTTCAAACCTAGAAAGGCTGAAGCATACATCGAGGGCTTCAGTGAAATCGAGCCAGGTCATTTGAGGATGAAACCTCTGGTACCATTGGTACCAGACGTTGGCTTCCCCATCCAAGTGAATTGAGGCAAGTTGGAGCCTCTAAGAAGCAGCGACATCATGATATTCAAAATATTGTTCAACTCTGTTAATCCAAGGTACAAGGTCCTCACACCTGAGAAGATTGGAAAATTGATCTTCAAGGTCCTACAAGATGGATTTCCTGCTGGCCGGTGGCTATCCCCTCTTGTTCACCTTCCCTGTTCGACCTATGGAGATTTTGTCGAACTGAGATGAACACAAAGAGAGTTACCTTCATCTCCTTTAAATCTCTATCCGGTTTGTGGAGTTGAACTTCCAGCCAATCCATTCTTTCATCCGAGGAACTAGCTCTAGTGTTGGGCATCCTGGACCACAGGCTCTGATACCAGTCGATAACTTCAAACAGCTGAGCTTCTTCAAGGGAGCTCACCTCCTGAAATAGATAAAAGAGAAGGAGAAGAGGGAAGAGAATTAGGGAAAGGTATTTCAGATATTTCTCATGAGCCATTTATATCTCTCATCATAACAGGTTTCTTTCCTATCACGCCAACTCCAAGCACATGGGGAGGCTGAGTTAGTTATGCTGATGTGGCCTCCTGGTGTATACAACACAACACTCCCTCTGAGTCATTGGCTTTGGTGTCTGATGCCTAGGGTTCCTAGACTTGGGCTGTGGGTGCTGGGGAGGGGGGGTGGGTGCCAACCCAGGTTCTCATCATACAGTTATTTTGCAACCTTGGGCCATCCTTTCACAGCAGCCTAATTGGCCCAAGTCTTTATTCAGGAGATCACCCATTCTGCATTCTACAAGTTATCACCCACAAACCAATGGACAGTCTGAGGTAATCAATAGGCCAGATGGTTACCATGGGCTGAATACTGGTACAACATCAGCTTCCATGTCTCTACAGGGATGAGTCCTTTCAAGGTGGGATCCCCCAGCCATTGTCCCTTATAAACAGGGGTCATCATCAGATGTTGAAGTAGATGATCAACTTTCAGAGGGATGACATTCTAAGAACCTTAAAAGGTCACTTACTGCAAGCAACAAGAAACACCGTGATGTGCAATATCAAGTGGGAGACTTTGTCTATTTGAAGTTACAGCCATATAGACAGACCACTGTAGCTCATTGAGCCTGGCACAAACCTTGATTTTTTGGGTTGTTTCGCATTGAACGTCTTGGGCAGGTGGCTTACCATTTGGACCATCCACCCACTTCTAGATTACACCCTGTCTTTCATGTTTCCCTCCTTAAATGCAGTTTGAACCCAGGCCAAGCTTTTAGCCCAACCCTTCCTCACTTTACAGGGAAAGGGGCATTGCAAGTGAAGCTACCCAAGACTACTGATTTCCATGGGCCAGGAAAAATGGAAAAGTGCTCCAGGAGGTGTTGGTCGAATGGAGTGACCTGCCCCCAGAAGATGCAACTTGGGAAGAATACTCCAAACTACAGTGCTGTGCATATAGTCTATAAAGTACGAATAGTTTAAAGTAAAATAGCTGGGAGACCCATCGCTTCTAGTTCATTTACTTGATGGGTGGCATCTCCTTATCAAGCCCAAGTTAGCATTCCTGCAGTGCTCACAAATGTCCTTATCATAACAAGATTAACAGAATGCTTACAATGTTAGAGAGTTGTTCACTGATGTAAGCCATTGATCTCAACATGGCTTCCAGTGTATCTTTAGTAAGCTGGAATTTCACCTCTGTTTCGCCTAAAGGGGACTTAGCATAATCTTGGAGCTGCAAAATGTATAACATAAAAAGAATTAAACAAGCTCTACACAATTAACGAGGGGCCCTAGAAATCTAAACACAAGAAAATTTATTTGTTCATAAAGAACAACATTATCAGCAAGGTTTAAAATGTCGGTGTCGGTGTCAGTGGAAAAATCAACCATCCAAATGTAGGAAACATGTTGGAAATGTTGAAAACATCATATGAAAATACTGTAGAAATTATAGACAAGGTAGGACAATTATGAAATATGCAAAAATATAAAATGCTATTTTTTGTAATGATAAATGATGCAATGGGCAGACCTGTTAAATTATTATCCTGTTCCAAATCACCAAAACTACATGATAGAGACAGTTCAAGTAAAATTTAAAACTCATAGAAAGAGTGAATGATTCTAATAGATCAACCAATAATTTATTATACAATAAAAATAAGATTTAACTTCATATTTGAAAAGAATTTCAAATTGGCTCGAAGTGGTAATCATGTCCATTAGGTGAGCAATAATACTGCTACCCCACACATCTAAAATATTGTCTCCAACTTATGTTACAACACTATCTTGTAATCCACATAGTGTGAACTGAATTCAGATCTAGGAGAAAACAGATCTAGGGGTGTCCAGGATAGTCGACCCCCACCCCAAAGAACCTCTTTTATATTAAAGAGATAAAAAAAGTATGTACAGTTACAAGAATGCCCTTACAGGGCTGAAAGATAAAAAGAACAAATAAAATAATAAGAATTATGATACTGTACAACAAGGACTACTCTAATAATGTACATCAAGATATATCTTCACACATAGCACCAGTAGCTTTCATTGGGGAATATGTCAATTTCAATAATATTTTGTGTCAATACTAATGAAAATAGAAGTATGTCATGGAAATATTAGGAAATTTATGGACATTTTAAACATGATTATTATTGCTATTGTTATTGTTATTATTTATTGGAAACAGTAACTTTCATTAAAAATAGCAATTAACCATTATACTGTCAACCACTCAGAGTATGAGTGTTGACCCCAACCATTTTATTTATTTATTTATTTTTTTTTTGAGAGAAAGCAATGTATGAATATATTAAGAAAACAAAAAACAGTATAACAAGCTGCTATACATAAAAAGGGGGATGCACATCCAATGCCCATACGACCCTAAACCCCCACCCTCTGCTTTACAAAAATATTATCATATGCAAAAAAAGAATTGAGATTTCTTTCCCTACATGGTTTGTTCATAGCCAGACAGGAAAACAATTTCCCCAAGATTTTCTGGAAAACTGAATCAACCGAGCTGCTCTTGTTTCTGAACATTCTTGAGTTTCTCCCTTGCTAGACACACCAAAAAACTGGTGCAGGAGTGATATTCCATGCTACCTTCCCCCTTTAGGTTAGACCAGCTACACTCCAGCTCTGTAAGAAGTCCACCACTGATTCTGGGTTGCCAGTTTGCACCACAAACATTTCCCAAATCCTTGACCAAATCTCGTGGGCAAAGTCACAGTGTAACATCAAGTGGTTAACTGATTCAACGTAACCATCGCACAACACACAATTATTGGACTCCAAAGGCATGTCCCTCCTAGTTAAGTTATCCCCGGTTAGGATTCTGTTGAGGTAGGTGGTCCACACAAAGAAGGCTACCTTTGACGGCACATTTTTGCACCAAATGATGTTTGCTGGAATGGCCTGTTCCTCTAATCTGGACACGTGATTATAGAAGGATTTGACGGTAAAACTTCCAGATTTATCTCACTTCCACAGCCTTCTATCAATGCTCCCAATCTCCACCTGAGTGATATATAAATTGTCAAGCATTTCCACCATTGCCTCCACCTCCCAGTTATTTAGGTTTCTTCTGAAACGAGGAGTCCAGACCATGGTTTTCAAAACCGGACCAGACTGGAAAAACCGGGAACCAGTCAGGTGACCGGTTCTGTTTTACCCCAAAACCGTTGATTTGATCAGCAAACAGCTGACCCGGGTGGTCAAACCATTCGAACCGTTCAATGGTTTGGCTGGTTTTTATTTTTTTGTCAGAATGGGCCATCCGTCCGGGAACCAGACCCCTGACCAGTTTGTTGTCCGGGTCGGTTTTAAAAACCTTGGTCCAGACTACATACCCATTCCACACCTGTAAGTGGTTTGTCACCCAAGCTTCTTTGTCCACTGCCAACACATATAGGGCAGGGAAAGACTCTTTCAGTGGTCTGCCTTCACACCAGGAGTCTCTCCAAAATTTCACCTGATTGCCATCACCAATTTTGAAGCAGATACCCTTCCTAAAAGGGTCAAAAGCTCTCCTTATGCCTTTCCACACAGAGCACCCAACCAATTTCAAAGTTACATCACAGCCCAAAAAAAGGGTTTTCCCTTAAGGTCCCCTGCTTTGCCAAAATAATCAGCCACAGAATTGGCTGACCTTTTTACCCACTTGAAGATTGCTTATATATACAATAATTAAATAAATTAGTATAATAAAATTAAAAAAATTATTTATTTTATTAATATATTATATACGATATATTATTATATAATTATAATTTATATAATATTATATAAATAAATATATAATATATAAAATATATATGGGCCGTGCTGGCTTGTGGACCTAAAACCCCAGGCCCAGCACAGCCCGCATGATCGTGCCGCGCCTAGCACGGCCCATGGACCATCGTGTCGGGCCGTGGACGGCACGACCCGATTTACACCTCTAGTCCATACACCCAAACTTTGTCAGCAGCCATCCTATTAACAGTTTAGAGTCTCCCTCCACCTCAACATTTTGATATCCTCATTGCTTGGACAGCCTCAAGTCTTCTAGTAGGGTCATAATTTCAGCCTTCAGAGAATCTCCCACACCCATGGGGCCAGAGTATAGTGCTATCAGCCTGCCCTCCCCAGCTCCAGAGGGTCCTGGATTACCTAATGAGCTTCCATCAAAGTTCAATGTTATCCTTTGTTGTGCTGCAGGTGTCCAATAAGGCTGATCCACAGACTGTGCAGTTGAAGAATTTGCCATTACCAACCATCCCCTAAGGATAATCATTTTAAACATGATTATCACTATTTAGTTTCACATATGTCAACCACAGTTGTCATGACCAGTGCTGTCAACGTAGTGAGGCAACCACTAGTTGTTTTGGCCTCCCTAGGCAATGCATTGACTGGTGCTAGTAACTAACTAATCAATCAAAGAAATGATAAATTCTAAATTTAAGATATTGATGCAATATCATCCACTAGTCAATACAAACAGAAAATATGCAATATAAGAATGTTAAAAATATTTAGTTTATATTCATGGCTCATCAAAAATAAAAAGGCTAGATAAGTCGAGATAAGGAATGAAAATCATGTGGTCCTCCTTTTTGTGGAAATTCCATAACAGCATACCATTAATTCCAAGTAAAAGAAGTCCCTCACTTTATTGTTTTACCTTACTCCTTATTTTATATACCACACTGTTTTCAACCCGCCACTGACCATGTTAGTCAAACTAGTAACCCGGTCAAAATCCCTGCTTCGGTTGTGTCAAACCTGCTATTTACAAAAAACCAATGACTCAGTCAATAACCTGCCAGTAAAGGCAGTTGAACAGTTGATCCATCTGACCCATTCAAGGAATAAACATAGTTCTCAAGAATCCAAGGCAAACCTAGGCAACAAGGGAGCACTTAGTCGCCTAGGCATTGCTTAAGGTCTAAGCAAAATAGAACAAAAAGGGGATGAGCCCCTATTTTTTCCATTGAAATAGAAGTTAAAGTTTGTGGTATAGGATGGTGGGTAGCATTCATGGCTGTTCCTATTCAGGTTGGGATGCCGGAGTATCTCGTCGGGCTACTCTATCAACTCCTTGGAAGGCAATACATGGCATTCTTCCCAAATTTCTTCAATGTGTAAGGTATGATGCTTGTGCGGGCAATCTAGTTCTTTTTTGGGAAGATACTTGGGTGGGTAACTTGTCTCTCAAAGACATTTTCCCCTCTCTTTACTCTCTTTCCCTTTATAAAAAAGAGCCTATTTCCTCTTTCCTCTCCCCTCCAGTCCTCCCTCTTTCTTTGAATTGGGATTTTAGTTTTCATAGAGGTTTGCGGGACGCTGAACTTCCTTCTGTCACTGAATTGCTTTCTTCTCTTGAAAATGTTTGTTTAGACCCTTCTTCCCCTGATAAGAGAGTGGGGGCCCCTACTCCTCAAGGCTCTTTTTCTTGTGCTTCTTTCTTCAAATCCCTTTGTTCTAGTGATGTGCCTGGGTCCTTCCCTGTATGAGAAGTTTGGACCAAACCTATTCCCCCCAAGATAGTTGTCTTTTGTTGGAAGGTGTATGGTAAGATTAATACTTTGGAAAACTTGGAAAAGAAAAGCCCTTTTTTTTGTGTCTTCCCACAAACTGGTGTATTTTGTGCAAAGCCCATAGAGAGGATTGCTACCACTTACTGATCTCCTGCCCCTTTGCTGCATCTCTATGGGATTGGATTTTTTATTTGTTTGGTCGCAGGTGGGTTCTACCATAAGAAGTCAATTTGTTGTTTAGCTCACCTACCTTCATTTGGCCAACAAAAAAGGGAAATGCATGTGGAGATGCATTAGAGAAGCCACACTATGGACTATTTGGGGAGAAAGGAATTCTAGAATCTTTCTTGACAAGGAGAGAACCCTTCCAGTAGTAAAGGAGTGTATTTTCACTAGAGATATACACTGGCTGAGAACCTTAGAATCCGTTTCTCCGTTTTCCTTTGCAGATATTTGGAGAAGCTGGGATGCAATTGCTAACTTGTCCTCTCAGAAAAATAAATCTGCAGCAGTTTGGATACCTCCCTTGGAAGGTTTTATCAAATTGAATTTTGATGGGAGCAGTCAAGGCAATCCGGGATTGTCAGGGATTGGAGGAGTCTTGAGAATTGAGGATAGCAAGATCGTATCACTGTTTTCAGGCCCAATGGGAGTAGGTGATTCTACAAGGGCTGAGTTACTGGCTGCTGTACAAGGAATTCAGATTGCCAACCAAATTGGGATAGAGAAGTTACTGATTGAAGGGGACTCTTAAAGTAATTGTGGGTTGGTTGTAGAACCTCGATTCAGCTACTTGGAACTATAGGGATCTTATGAAAAAATTTAAATGGTTAACAAGACACATGATCATTAGGCTGTGTTTGGTTGCAGTGCAATTTTATTTGCACTAGTACAAGGAGTGCAAATGAAAATAAAATGCAAATTCTCATTTAATTTTGTTTTGGGTTATACTTTATTCTGCTTTATGTCTTAATTTACTTCATTTGTACTACAATCAAACAAGATAAGCTAAAATTTGAAACAAAAATAGGTTAGAATTTACACTCAAATCATTTGTACTGCCATAATTTTGCATCAGTGCAAATTTATTTGCATTGCAACCAAACACAGCCTTAGAGTCCAATGGATGGGTAGGTCGGCAAATGCTTATTTTCTTGTTTCACTGTAATATCTAGGAGAGGCTGCACCTCACGCTTCTCCAAAGGATGCATGTAACAGATTATTCTCTTTGATTAATGAATTCACAATTCAATTATCAAAAAAAAAGGGCATAGCCCCTACTCTTGTCTTAGAAGAAAGAAGACAGAGAAGAAAAATCTCAAAGATGATGGAGAAGTGGTAGAGCCCCTGTTTTAGTTCAAAAAAAAGGATGAAGAAGAAATTTACTTCCAGAAAAGGAAAAAGAAGGGATCAGAATATCTTTGTTGTAATGGGAGATTAAGTTGCAGGCCTGTTTTTCTCTTTGCATTATTAGTTATGTTGCTGTGTTGGGCCTGAATTAGTTCTTTTTATTTTGTACTTATGTGTGCCTTCACTAATTAGGGGCACACCTGTCTTTTCATGTATATTAGGGCTGGGTGAAAACACACTTGCAACCCATCCATCTTCTGTCTTTTCTGTTATCTCTCTCTTTTGCTCTAATCTCCATCACAGGTCACAAACCAGTTGCACTAACGAAGGATAAGAAGCCTAAGAAGGGTCAAACACCAAGTGAAAATGTGGCAATGGGTAACAATGCAAAGATTCAGAAGAATACATCCACAACTGCTCCTTTGTGATGGGACAGAACACTAATTCTTCTGCCTCAGGATCATTTTTGGATTTTACAGCTGATGAGGCAGAAATCTTTAGCTGAGCCATGGACCAATTGAGGAACTCCCCCCTTGCATCCTCTTCCCTTGCCAAAAAAGGTACTGTCGCTACTCATAGTGTTACTAGTCCTATACATTCTAGCCCTTGGATTATTGATACAAGAGCCACTGACCATATGAGACATATGTGCTCTTTGTTTGCCTCCTATCACATGCTATCTGGCCAAGATAAGGTGAGTAACTGACGGTCTCTCCACTACTTTAGGTAAGGGGCATTTCAGGCTAGGCGCCTCGCCCATGTCAAGGCATGCACTCATTAGAAAGGCACTCGCCTCTGCACCTAGTCAAGCACCTCAGGCCATGCGTCAGGCGGCCCAGGCAAGGGACTTATTTAGGTTTTCAATTTTTTATTTGTTTTATGTTTTGAGTTTATATACAATTATTATAATATATCAAAGGCCTTTTTCTTTTATGTTTTACAACTATGAATATGATATGCTAAACCAAATAACCAAAAGCCCAAACTAAGAGTGGGAAAATAAAAACTTCCCAAGCAAGCAAACTGAAACAAGGGCAAACCAACCATCGAACTCCAAGTCCAAGGAAACCCTTCATTCTTTCCACTATTTCTGACAGTAAAACAGGGGCTCCGCCCATTCTAGTTCCCCCTTGTTTTCACACTAAAATAGGGGCTCCACCCATGCTTATTTTTTCTTTATATCTCACCAGTTTTTACTTTAAAACAGAGGCTCTACCCCATTCTTTCTACCACTGATTTTTACACTAAAACAGGGGCTCCGCCCCACTCTTATTTTTTCATTCTTTTTCTTTTATTTTTTACAACTATGAATATAATATGCTAAACCAAATAACCAAAAGCCCAAACTAAGAGTGGGAAAATAAAAACTTCCCAAGCAAGCAAACTGAAACAAGGGCAAACCAACCATCGAACTCCGAGTCCAAGGAAACCCTTCATTCTTTCCACTATTTCTGACAGCAAAACAGGGGCTCCGCCCATTCTAGTTCCCCCTTGTTTTCACACTAAAATAGGGGCTCCACCCATGCTTATTTTCTCTTTATATCTCACCAGTTTTTACTTTAAAACAGAGGCTCTACCCCATTCTTTCTACCACTGATTTTTACACTAAAACAGGGGCTCCGCCCCACTCTTATTTTTTCATTTATCATCGCAATTTTTACTTCCAAAACAGTGGATCCTCCCCATTTTTGTTTTTCAATTTTTTGTATCTGCTTTTATGCTCAAAACAGGGGCTTCACCTCATTATTGTTTATGTAGAGAACATTGATGTGGGCCCCACAGCTGTGGTCCCCCTCTGTCTGTAGGGTAGAATGTATCTAGTCACAGCTGTGGTCAATTTGCTATTCTGTTACTCCTAGTTTCAGTTTTATATTGTTTGTTATTTGTTAGCAGTTATGATGTAAACACCAAGGGCAGATATGCCCTTTCATGTAACTAGCATAACATATATATATTAAATGAAAGTGGTGGCGGCAGAATATTGGCATTCTGTTCTTCTCCTCAAAATCTGTGTTCTACTGCTCTTTCACCACTCTTTCTTCTACTTCTACTTCACTTTCTCTTCTCATCGAACCTAAAATTTCTTAGTGGTCAAGACTGATAACAGTCTTGAACATGGTATCAGAGCCAAGTTAGGGTTTTTCATGTGAGTCTAATACCAGCCGACTACATGAGAATCTCCTAGGACTGAAAGCTGAAAAGGAGGAGTTCGCAGATTGATTCTTGGAGATCGCTAGAGGTGCTAGCAGCTGTTGGAAACTTGCTAGGGTTGCAGAGTGTTGGTGGTCAGGAAGGATCAGAGAAGACTAGGGTTCAGGTAACCCTAGAAGGCAGCGAACAATTTTCCTTGTAAGTTGTTTATTTTCTAAGAGAAGTTCTATCAGAGAAGATAGGTTGGACCTATCTGGAGGGGAAGGCCGAACCATTCTAGTTCTTTCTCTCTTCGATTCACTAGGGTTTTACAGCAAACCCTGGACCGAACAGTGTTTCTCTCTACTCTAGGGTTTGAAAGTGATCTGCGGCAAGCCCTAGTGTTTGACTGAACCCTGTGATCTACCTAGAGCTACTCTTAAGTTTATTGGTAGGTCCGATCAGATTCTAGGGTTTCTTATTAACCCTACTGCAAGCCTATCTATACAATTTGGATTGTGCAACTGAATTGCTTACTTTCAGGACTGATTAAAACCCTAACTTTCCCAAGCATATCAGTTTTTTTAAGCTGTTCTCAGAGTTCTAAGGGGTTAGAGATCTACGGACAGCTACTGTTGTGTTGGCTAGTTGGTTTCAGATCATAGTTATTTCAGTTTTGTGCACATATACTGAGAATACAGATCAGGCCTATACCGTTTTGATTGTGATTGGTGGTTCAAGTGCTGTTTTGAGACTTGACAGAAATGGAGTCTAAAAATCAGGCAGAAGGCAGCCTTGGGAACATCAGTTATGGTAATATTTCTGAGATGGGTGGTCAGATTAAGACCGTAAAGTTTGATGAATCAAACTATTTGGAATGGGCCCAATCAGCCATGATGGCTATTGGTGGAAGAGGTAAATTAGGGTACCTCCTGGGAGATATGAAAGAACCTTCCAAGGGAGATCCGACATATACCAAGTGGATGCAAGAAAACTACTTGGTTATGACATGGATGTGTAATTCTATGCAGCCTCATATTAGCCGGAATTATTTGTGGGCAAAGACAGCTAAGGAGATATGGGATATTATCAAAGAAACTTACTCCCAACCCCTTAATGTTGCCAGAGCATATGAATTGAAATGTGAAGTAAACACCCTTAAACAAGGAGAGAAACCGGTGTCGGTCTACTTCTCTACCTTGAAGTCCCTGTGGCATGAGATTGATCACTTAGAGACTCTTGGGTGGGAGAGTCCCAAAGATGCTCAGACCCATAGAAAGCACGTCGAGACAAACAGAGTGTTTGAGTTTCTGGCAGGACTGAACTCAGAATATGATATTGTGAGGCAGCAGATTTTGACTAGAGACAGTGTGACTCTCTCTCAGGCTTACTCATTTGTACACAGTGAAGAGACCAGAAGGAAGGTTATGATGCAACCTCACACACCCACATCAGCTTTTGTAGCGATTACACCCAAATCAGGGGGTGATTCAGAGAAGGACGGGGGGAAGGAAGACAAGAAGGATGTAGTATGTGAACATTGTAAGAAGCCCAAACATACAAAAGAGACATGTTGGAAACTGCATCCCCACTTGGTTCCTGCGAAGTTAAGACACAAGAAGGGCACTGCTCATGTAGCCATGAACACTGATTCGACATCCTCATCTAGCACAAAAGGAACATCTTTGGAGACCTTAGCTGTAGTTCGGGCTGCCCTAATACAACTAGAAAAGGAGGTTGGAAATTCAGCTCAGCCACCGCAGCCTCCATCAGCCCCTATTACATCTGTCTTCGCCCATTCAGGTACTCAAGCTTCAGCCTATCATGCCTCAGCTCCAGGTACTACTGAACCTTGTTGGGTAACAGACTCAGGTGCATCTGATCACATGACTAGCTTGCCTTCATTGTTTACTACTTACCATTTGTCTTCTGGTAGGGATAAGGTATCTATTGCTGATGGCTCCCTGACTCCTATTTCTAGGAAGGGTGACATCAATCTTTCAGATACTATCTCCCTATCATCTATCTTGCATGTTCCTAAGCTTGATACTAACCTTCTTTCAGTCAGTAGTATTACCAAGCATATGAACTGCTCAGTAACCTTCTTCCCTGATCGATGTGTTTTTCAGGACTTGGAGACGCAGAAGGTGATTGCGACTGGCCGTGAAACGAATGGGATCTATTTGCTCGGGGAGCGGTTCCGTCAGGGAGAGTCAGTAGAGAAGTTGTCTTTTGTTTCTCAGAGTGTGAGTCCGGTTATGCTTTGGCATAACCGATTAGGGCATTTGTCTTTTCGGTCTTTATAGAGTTTGTTTCCTACTTTATTTGAGTCTATTGAGTTGTCTCAGGTATAGTGTGAAAGTTGTGAGTTTGCTAAGCATTGTAGAAAACCTTATTTATTGAGTAATAAAAGGAGTGATAATTCTTTTGATATTGTGCATACTGATGTTTGGGGGGCTTATCATATCCCTTCCATGGGTGGGTATAGATATTTTTTGTCATTTGTTGATGACCATACCCCTTTTTTTTGGGTTTATCTCATGCGTTCACGAGATGAGGTACCTTCCCTGACCCAAAATTTTTACCAGATGATCCTAACCCAGTTTGATGCCAAGATCAAAGTTCTCAGATCTGATAACGCAAAGGAATACTTTGCTAAATCATTGACATCTTATCTTCTTCATCATGGGGTTATCCACCAGAGCTCTTGCCCTCATACACCTCAGCAAAATGGAGTTGCCGAGAGGAAGAATAGGCACATTTTGGAAGTGGCTAGAAGCCTCATGTTTAATTCCAATGTCCCTATTCGCTTCTGGGGTGATGCTATCCTCACGGCAGTATACCTTATTAATCGGATCCCTTCCAGGGTCCTTGATATGCGATCTCCTTTTTCCCTTCTACACCCACGTGAGGACTTCTTTTCTATTCCCCTTAAGACATTCGGTTGTACTTGCTTTGTTCAGCTTCTCGGACCCCATCACTCCAAGTTTGAACCCAAAGCCTCCAAATGCATCTTCCTTGGTTATGCACAAACTCAAAAGGGTTATTGCTGCTATGATCCTATCTTCGGGAGGAAGTTTGTCTCCATGGATGTCACTTTCTTTGAGGGGACACCCTATTATCCTCAGGTTGCCCCTCAGGGGGAGAGTAGTGTGAGTGGGGGTTTGAGTTCTTGTCTTCAGGGGGAGAGCAGTGAGAGTGGGGCAGTTCCTTTACCTATTCCATTGGGTGATGAGAGCTGCAATGGTGAGGGTAGTCAGAGGGATCAGGAGTTGAGGGAGAGCTGCAATGGTGAGGGTGGTCAGAGGGATCAGGAGTTGAGGGTTTATCACAGGCGGTGCAGGCAAGTTGATCCTGATCAACAGCAATCCAGACCAGCTCCAATCTCATCTACAGCTCCAGGTCCAGATACTACAGTCCCAAAGCCCACAGAGACTTCCCCTACAGATGATCTTGACCTTCCGATTGCAGTCCGTAAAGGGAAACGACATTGTACCACATCCACAACCCACTGTATTTCCCATTTTTTATCCTATGATCGCCTATCTCCTACTTACAGGTCCCACCTTAGTTCCATTTCCAATGTCCCTATTCCAAGAACAGTGCAAGAAGCCCTATCCGTCCCTGAATGGAAAGATGCAATGCAAGTTGAGATGGATGCCCTGTTGAAAAACAACACCTGGGAGGTAGTTGATTTGCCAAAAGGAAAGAAACCAATTGGATGCAGATGGGTATTTACGGTGAAGCATAATGCAGATGGATCTATTGAGAGGTATAAAGCTCGGTTAGTTGCAAGAGGGTTTACACAGACTTATGGCATAGATTACTTGGAGACATTTGCACCGGTAGCCAAGATGACTACTATTCGAGTCCTATTGTCCCTTGAAGCAAGTCACACTTGGCCTTTATACCAAATGGACGTGAAAAATGCCTTTCTGAATGGAGATCTGCAGGAAGAAGTTTACATGTGTTTGCCTCCTGGATTCTATGATGCAGAAATAGGTAAGAAGGTCTGTCGGCTCAACAAGGCTTTGTATGGTTTGAAACAGTCACCAAGGGCTTGGTTCGATAGATTCAGACTAAAACTTGTGAAGTTTGGATATGTACAAGCCCAGTCAGATCATACCCTATTCATCAAGAGGGTGGAGTCCTCTTTGACACTACTAGCAGTATATGTTGATGATATTGTGGTCACAGGGAATGATAGCCATGAGATTGTGTCTCTTAAACAGCTTCTTCACCAAGAATTTGAGGTGAAGGACCTTGGTGTACTCCGGTATTTTTTAGACATTGAGGTTGCTAGATCCAAACAGGGGATCTTTATATCTCAGAAGAAATATGTCCTAGACCTGTTAGCAGAAACTGGAAAGTTAGGTGTCAAGCCTACAGATACATCAATTGAACAGAATCACAGGATTAGTGCCGAGAGTGGGGAGCTTCTTGAATACAAAGTTATGTTCCAACAACTAGTAGGAAAGCTCCTACATCTCTGCCTCACTCGGCCAGATATTACTTATGTTGTTAGTGTTGTCAACCAGACATACATTCTCCTAGAACCACACATCTTCTTGCGGCAGAAAGAATCTTAGCCTACTTGAAGAGATGCCAGGTAGGGGTATACTATTCAAGAACAACAATCACATGAAAGTGGAGGTCTTTACTGATGCTGATTGGGCTGGGAGTGTTGATGACAGAAGATCTACCTAGGGATATTGTGCCCATGGGAGGAAACCTTGTCTCTTGGAGAAGTATGAAACAAAGTATTGTCTCCCGGTCAAGTGTTGAAGCAGAATACAGGTCCATGGCCAATGGAGTGGCTGAAATCCTATGGCTAAAATCTCTACTTGAGGAGTTGGGTATTGAGTATGAAAAGCCCCTGATGTTGTACTGTGATAATCAAGCCGCCATTAATATAGCACATAATCCAGTACAGCATGACAGAACCAAACACATTGAAGTTGACCGTCATTTTGTGCGAGAAAGGGTCTCATCTCAAGAAGTATGCCTCCCTTACATCACATCCAGTATGCAACTAGCATACATCCTCACTAAAGCCGTATCAAGAAAGAAGCTAGAGGTGGATCTATCCAAATTGGGAATGATGAACATATACTCCCAACTTGAGGGGGAGTGTAGAGAACATTGATGTGGGCCCCACCGTTGTGGTCCCACTCTGTCCGTAGGGTAGAATGTATCTAGTCACAACTGTGGTCAATTTGCTATTCTATTACTCCTAGTTTCAGTTTTATATTGTTTGTTATTTGTTAGCAGTTATGATGTAAACACCAAGGGTAGATATGTCCTTTCATGTAACTAGCATAACATATATATATTAAATTAAAATGTCGGCGGCAGAATATTGACATTCTGTTCTTCTCCTCAAAATCTGTGTTCTACTGCTCTTTCACCACTCTTTCTTCTACTTCTTCACTTTCTCTTCTCATCGAACCTAAAATTTCTTAGTGGTCAAGACTGATAGCAGTCTTGAACACCTACAATTTATCTATTTTTTGTTCACTCTTTTTACCTCCAAAACAAGGGCATCACCCCATTGTTATTCATGTATTTTTCTCGCTTCTTTTACATAAAAATAGGGGCCCCAACCCACTGTTATTTTTTATATTTTTCTCACTGTTTTGCACCCAAAACAAGGGCAATTAGGTAATTCAATGGTTGAAACATCTTAGCCCCATTAAATGTCATTGGAGCCATTTGACCATGGTTTCCAGATGGGAAATACCATTCTTCACTTACAAGGGTATGAAGTTAGGACTCCCCCAAACTTGTGGATCTAACCTTGATCAGTAGAATTGGGCCAGATCCGGACTTGCCTTCTTTTATGTGCTTGGGGGCCAATAGTGGGGGGGCCCTACCCTTTCACAGCCAGATGGGTCGAGTGGGCTACATGAGTTTCAGCAGAAGTTATGTTATCTTTTGAAGCAATTTGAAATGACATTCTAGGAGCCCAACTGTCTTCCCCCTCCAAAAGCCCATGACCACCATATCCCCTTATTACCTGGAGTGGGACCCACAAATGTTACCATACTGATATCCTCACTGCTAGAAGCAAGAAATTGAGAGCTTCGTTCAAGTACCAGATAAGGGTTTTACACAACTCAGCCACAGCTCCTTTTCATCACAAGTTTTGCTAGTGAAGGATGAGGGGTGGAGGTTTTGTGTAGATTATCATCAGGCTCTCAATAACATTACCATAAAGGACCGTTTCCCAATTCCTGTGATAGATGAGTTGATCGATGAGCTTAAAAAAGGCGTGGGTGTTCTCTAAGCTCAATCTCCTGGTATTCCAGGCCGTTGTTTTTAAAGTAAAAATTGATGAGAAAAAGGAAAAAATAAGCATGGGTGGAGCCCCTGTTTTAGTGTGAAAATGACGGGAAATATAGGGGAAACAAGAATGGGCAGAGGCCTTTATTTTTCTTTCAAAAACAGTGGAAAGAAAAATAGGAAGAAAGAAGGGAAAAAAGAACAAGAAGGAAAGAAGATACATTTTTCAATTGAATCTAAAGATCAAAAAAAGGTTTCCTTGGACTTGGTGTCTTTGATGAAGAAGGGTACTCGGAGTTCGATGACTAGTTTGCTCTTGTTTGAGTTTGCTTGTTTGGAAAGTTTTTTGCTTTCCCACTCTCGTTTTGGCCCTTGGGCTATTTGGTTTAGCATATGATACACAATAGTTGTAAAAAATAAAAGAAAAAAGGCCTTTGATATGTTATAATAATTGTATATAAACTCAAAACATAAAAAATAAATAAAATAAAAAATGAAAACATAAATAAGGCACACAACTAAGTGTGTAGAGGCAAGCACCTTTTTGATGTTCACATAACTTAACCTAGGCAAGGCGCCTAGCCTAAAATGCACCTTACCTCTGTGCCTTTTAAACCACTGCCTTAACCTCCAAGCATATTTCATCCTTTAATCCTCCCACAAAACACCCAACTAAACTTTCCAAGCCATCCCTAAACCCTGGTAGCCAGGCATTCAAACTCCATCTAGTACTCACATACCATTCCATGTTGTTTCAATTTTGTCAGGCTTTCATCATAATCGACATACCCAGAAGGACCAAATCTAACACAATGAGCACCAGTGAACTCGATCCATGTCATTTAGAGTGAAACCAGCAATACCATTGGTAATAGAGGACTTCCGTTTCCTACGACCACCCTTGCAGGACAAACCCAAGACTCCCCTCTAATTTTTGAACATGCAAGTGTTTTAATCAGACATCGGCTTGACGAGATATTTTTTCTTTTTCACCAAATGCTGGCATGTTCAAAAATCACTAGGGGGTCTCGGGTTTGTCCTGTGACTTCTCGATAATAGAGGATGGCTTCTTATCCAAATGAATAGCAGCTATAGCTGCTCAATTTGGTCCAGGGTCTCATTATATTCAAAGTATAGATCCATAGAATGGGATCTTCACCAGAAAAAATGGGAAAATCAATTTAACATTCTTACCAGACCAAGCTCCATTCAGCCTAACACTACAGTGGCTAGACTCTTGCTCCACCTCTCAGCTAGTACTAAGAGTCATCTAATCAAACCTCACCACCACCATAAATAAGGCTTCTCTAATTTCCTTGATTTTCGATGTCACCTTGTGTAACTCAATCTCCATCTGATCCATACGTGACTCCATGGTCATTGCCCAAGTGCTTGGCATTGACCTTGCTCTGATACGAGATGTTAGTAAGTGCCTAACTAGAATCTTTTTAAGGAACCACCCTCTTGAAAACACAGAAGATGAAGAAGAAACGAGAGAGGATCATATCTGATTCATATCAATGTTTTAAAAACCGACCCAAAGGTCGAACCATTTTTGCCTCAGGGTCGCAGGTCAAACCATGCTACATCATCATTCTATATATATATATATATATATATATATTATATATTGATATAGATATGTATGTATAGTTATACATATGTGTATAAATACATATATCAATAAATAATGTATAGTTATATTCTACATGTAATAGATGTATTATTTTATATTTAATTTATATTTTTAATTCAGTTTTTCATTTTTATTTGTAAAAATATTAAAAATTGCACTTTGAGGCAAAAAAAAAGTTTTTCATAAAAATAGCGAGACAATGCGCCTATGGCCCCTTGGGATGCATAGATCTTGAAAAATTACCCAAAATATAAAAAACTTACCCCAATCAAACATCAAAGTGAAAAGTTATGACCTCTGGAAGTGTGCATACACATTTAGTGTGCAACCTATGACCCAGTCACCGGGTTGAATAGGTCAACGGTCCAATTGCTCGAGTTGAACGGTTTTTGACCAATTCTTGGGTTTTAGTAGAACTAGACCCAGAATCATGGTCGGTTGATGGTTCAAACAGCCAAGTCAATGGTGGTTGAAAACACCACTTACAATAGCCCTCCCTTGTAAACATATTATTACATCGAATCAATTCAATTATGCCTTGGGATCTACCTAACTAGTTCCTACTGATGTGGCCTCCTTTGAAAAACTTGTTGAGGTGCAGCCTCGTAAGGTGAGCTCTTAGCTCTAATGCCATCTGGACCTGGCTTCAAGGGCTGGATCGAGCTGGGCCAAACACTTGACTTCAAACCAAAAGTAAGTTTATCACCAAGAACGTTACCTTCTTTAAGACTCAATCATTTTTTGAACCTCCCCAGAATTCTCTTCAAGGGTAGTCTAGTGGGGTGGAAGATATTTTCTCTGAGGTTAACCCTTTTGTGTTCTATGTTTTCTCTTGTGTCCACTGCTCTTGCTACAAAAAAATGATGTGACTAAAGAAAAAGAAATGAGTGTCTATCAAAGGAGGAAAAAAAGGACCTTGCAACCAATTAGATGCCTCTCACTGCGACCAAGGTACCACTCCTCACCTTGAGTTGGATATTCCCATTGCTATACATAAACTTGTCATTCATGCACCATTCATCCAATTGGTAAGAATGTCTATGCATGAGATTTATCCTTTTTTTATAAATGATATAAGCTTTATTATCGCAAGTGAATAGTGTACAACCAGCAGAGGAACAAGATGCAGCCCCAGCCATATAACAAGATGCATATCAATACTACTAATCAGCAACCAACTCAAATACATTAGTTAGCAACCACTTAGAAACCTAGAATGACCAACATCTTATTGTTTTCTTATATTTCATGTGCACAAGAAGTTGTAAATCTTGACTTGCATACCTTCAAACTAATAACAGCCACTCGATCAGCAGGCTTTGACTTCCTATTTTCCATGGTCCATGTCATTGATTTCAGTCGGGGTAGAATTCCCTACAATAAAGAAAGCTCAATTTGGACAATACCGACCGTTCATTTTCATTTTCAGAAGAAAACAAAATGCCCATTTCTTTACTAAAACCAATATATAAATATAATAAATAGGACTTGTTCATTTATTTCATACAAGTTACATCTAAAACTCATTAAACTGAATATAGGATAATTAATACAGGTACTTGCTATTGTTAGAACATGCAGTTTATTCATCTCAGAAGAAACATGACATGAATAACCCCATCTACTGATTATATGAGATTTACAACACAAATGCTAAAGAACAAACTTTATAAATCAGAGCTTTGATTGAAATTGATAGAATATAGAATTTGAGAAAAGATGCTTAGCTTCAAATATACTAGAAGAAAAGCATGGCACCAACATAGGAAGTGTGGTGGCCATGTATTCAACACCTACTAGAGTGGGAGATTCCCTGAACTGAATTGATGGCCTTACTGCAAGGCCTAAGACTAGCAAAGCAATCAAACTTTTGAAATATGGAAGTAGAAGGGGACTCAAAAGTCCAAGTCCCTTGGACTTACAGGCATGTCTTCAGGGAGATTGATTACTATCAAGGGAGGTAAACACTTCCTACTTATGGGCCAGAAGAACTTCAAATGGGATGGCAGATTCACTAGCAAAACAAGGGGTTAATAGACATCAATTATTTTGGGCACTAATGTAAATCTTGTGTATTTGGATGGTTGTATTATCTCAACTAGATGTACTAAAACTCTCTCGTTGAATTAATTAAATCTTCTTCTCTACTGATAAAAAAAGCAATCTCCATGTGTGGTTTGGCAAATTCATTGAGGTAGTAAAGAATTTTGGGATGAAATAGTGTAATGTTGATCATTTGGTGTTTAGTTATGAATCTACAGCAGGGAAGATCCTCTTAGTAGTGTATGTTAATGGCATAGTTATTAATTTTTTAGAAAATTTAACCAAGGTTTATTGAGAATAAGGGGGGGGGGGGGGGGGGGGAACCCCTGCAAGTTACAAGGGAGGAAGCTTGTCGCTATACAGATGCTCCAAATACACACCAAATTTAGCTAGGCCATCTGCAGTATGATTGTATTCCCTAGGAATCTAAACTAAGTTAACATTCAATCCATCCAAAGAATCCCAAGCTTCAGTCAGATAGTGATAAAGTCTCCAAGGGTCCCCTTTTTTGTCTCTTAACCATTTTATTGTATTTGCTGAATCACCTGCAATGATCAAATTCTGAATACCCAAATTCTTAATTATCCTGATTCCGGTGAGAGCAGCCATCACTAAAAGTCCAGCAGATATTGCCCCTTCTATCCCTTACTGTACCACCAATACCTGCAAATCCCGGATTGCCTAAGGCACAACCGTCAAAATTAAGGGTTATCACACCTTCACTGATGGAAACGGGATGCCTCAAGGGAGTTTACTGAGGATGAGGCAGAAACAGAAAGGGGTGAATATTTCTGATAATATCATTGACTGAAAGTCCTCTAAATAGATCTGAATTCACCGACCAAAGGATGCAAAGATAGGTAATATCTGAGATTAACTCCTCCAAGGTTCTGCTTTTATTGTCAAAGATACGGGTGTTTCTTTCATTCCAAACGCCCCACATTACTGCATGAGGCACTGATTGCCAAAAGACTTACCCCTTTTGCTAAGCCCTATTCCTTGCCATTGATTCAAGTTGTCCATAATGTGTTTTGGAAAAGCCCAGCTGTACCCTGCCATATTCAAGAAATGGGATCATATCCTTTGAGTGAAGCTGCAATGAAGAAGGATGCCATCTGCAGATTCACCCTCGCTGAGACATAAAATACAAACATGAGGAGAAATGGAGCGTCTTCCCAAAAGCTTTTTCTAAAGGAGATCACAAGTATTAACTTTCTGGAGACAGGCTTCCCATACAAAGAAGCAAATTCTTGAGGGGATGTGGCTGCACCAAATTTTCTTGTAAGGAAAAGAGGGATGCTGATCTTCAGAAGTCAAAGCCCTGAACATAGACTTAGAAGGGAATTCGCCATTTGGGTGAAGGGTCCATATTCGGGTGTCAGAATGAGAGGGGGATATATAGGCAGCTTTGAGGGTTTGGATTAAAGCTATTAAATCAGAAATCTCCAAGTCCCTTAGGGGTCTTCTGAGGTGGAGGTTTAAAGAATTTTCAGCGGACTGGTTTGGGAGGCAATCAGAAATAGAGGCTTCTTGGACAAGGGTGAGGTTAAACAGCCTAGGGAAAGAGGCATCCAGGGTAGATTCCCCCACCAAAGATCTTTTCAGAATTTAATTTTAGAACCATTTCCCACTTTATACCTTATAAAAGGAAAGAAAGAAGTATGAATGGAACATATACCTTTCTAAGGATTGATGGCCTTTATCCTGTTCAAATGGAGATTGCTATCCCACCCGCTTGTATTTCGTCCGTATTTACTTGAGATGACAGCAGTCCTAAGAGCATTAGGTTCTTTCGGAAATCTCCAGAGCCATTTGCCTAGAAGAGAGGAATTTTTCTCTTTAAGCTGTCCAATACCCAAACCCGCCTTCCTCTTTTGGTCTGCATACTTGTTTCCAGCTGACTAAATGGTTTTTCTTATCTCCACTACCTTCCCAAAGAAAATTCCTTTGAAGCTTCTCAATCTGATTTCTGACTTTGGTCGGAATCTGGAAGACAGAGAGAAAGTAGACCGGCAGATTTGATAAGGAGGCCTTTAAGAGAGTAAGCCTACCCCCTATTGGAGAGAGAACACTTTTTCCAAGTCGATAGTTTCTTCTCACATTTCTCCAACACAAGACTCCAAAAGTTAAGGGATTTTGGATTCCCTCCAAGAGGCATCCCAAGGTAGGTAATGGGGAGATTCTCCACTTTGCACCCCAATAACGCTTTGAAATTTTCTAGAAGATCCACTTCCACTGAGTTGATAGCCACAATACTGCTTTTGCAGAAATTAACTCTCATACCAGTGAGAATATCAAAACATTCAATTACCATTTTAGTGTTTGTGATGTTGGTTATAAAGGCATCTAAGAATAGGATTATGCCGTCAGCGAACTGTAAGTGAGAGATGTGAAGTTTATCCCTACCCACTTCAAAACCTTTCACCAATTTGAAAAGAATTGACTTGTCAAAGAGAGAATTAAATATATCCATCACCAAAGTGAAAAGTAAAGGGGAAAGAGGGCAACCTTGTCTTAGACCCCTGCTTGCCTTGAAATAACCTTTCGCTTCACCATTTATCAATACTGAAAACCATGGAGAGCCAATACAACCTTTAATCCACCTGATCCAGTTTCTCCCAAAACCTCTTAGCCTTAAGCAATCAAGAATGCAGTCTCAATCCACTTTGTCGTACGCCTTCTCAAGATCAAGTTTCACAAAGACCCCCGGGATCCCAGAGGATTTTCTGTCTTCTACACACTCATTGGCAATAAGAATGCTGTCAACGACTTGTCTTCCTTTAACAAAAGCGAACTGATTTGGGGAAATTAGATCTTCAAGGACTTCTTTTAGCCTGTTGGCCAGAACCTTTGCCAAAATTTTGTATATACTCCCCCTTTCTTAGGTATGAGGCAGAGAAAGGTAGAGTTAAGGCCCTTGTTAACAATGGCAGATGAATGGAAGTCCCTGAAAAACTCCATGAGATCTGACTTTACAATTTCCCAACATTTTTGGAAGAAAATGATAGGGAAGCCACCAGGCCCTGGAGCCCTATCACCGTCCATGCTGAAAATAGTCTTCTTGACTTCTTTCCAACCAATCCCCCTTTCAACTGAAAGGGTAGTGCCATCCCAATTAAATATTGTGAATTGATTTTCACTATCCTTGGAGTAAAGGTTTTTAAAGAAAGAAGGAAAGCTTCAAAAATTTCCTCAGGATTCTCCACTTCTCTCTGATTAAAATTGAGCTTAGAAATAAAAATCTTCCTACTTCTTCCCAAGGCATAGGTGTGAAAAAATCTGGAATTATTGTCCCCTTCTTTCAACCATCTCACTCTTGATCTTTGTCTCCAATAGATCTCTTCCCTTCTAACTAGTTGCTCCCATTCCTTTCTTAATTCTGCTTTTTTATTTCTGTTTAAGGCATCGAGGGTCCCATTTTGCTCTCTGTTGTCCAAGTCCCCTAATTCCGAAAGTACTCTTTTTTTCTCTTCTTCAACAGCTTTAAATTCTTCTCTTCCCCAAGCTTTAAGATTTTTCTTCAAAGCTTTTAGTTTCTTAAGAAGTCTGAATCCAGCCCAACCCTCTACTTTGCAGTCTTCCCACCATGTTGCAACCTTTTTACTGAAATCTTTGTGTTGTAGCCAGAATTTTTCCAATCTGAATGGGGTCTTTCTTTTAATTATTCTTTCGGTGTTCAGAAATATGGGCCAGTGGTCTGAGGTACATCTTGGACGAAGTTCTTGACGCAGATTTGGAAATCCTGAGATAATAAAAATTTGTCAAGTCTGCAGCTTATGGCATTTTCCTGCATGTTTGACCAGGTAAAAAGACCATTGGTAAGAGGGAGATCACATAGATTGTGTCTGTCAATAAAATTAGAGAAATTTCTCATGCTTCTGGTTGGGGTTCTACCATAAGAATGTTCTGAACTGAACCTGGTGACATTGAAATCACCCACTAAACACCATGGCATGTCCTCCTCATGCAAGGACTCCAACTCAGCCCAAAACCTCACTCTATCAGAAGGAGAGTTAGGCCCATACACACCAGTGAGGATCCAGCTGAAGTCATCTTTAATATTAGTGAACAGAACCGAGATTGAGAAGTCACCTCTATCGATCTCCAAGCCTGAAAATTCATCTTCCTTCCATGCTAGAATGATACCTCCAGCGGACCCCACAGCTGGAACAGCAGTCAATTTTCTACCCCTTATTCCCCATATGACTTTCATAAATTTTCTATCAATGACTTATTTTTTTTATTCCTGAAGGACAATTATATCTGGATTTTCTCTCTTCAATGTTTCTTTCACTAAGCTTCTTTTGAGCTGACCTCCCAAACCCCTAACATTCCAACTTAGTATCTTCATTGAGTCACTTTGACAGATTTCCCCTTATTCATCCTATTTCCTTTTGAGATGTGATCCCTTATGCCCCAGTGAAGCCTTTTTAGTTCTTTTTTAGGACCCTTTTTTCTGCTCTTTTCCTGGGCCTTTCCAGATTTAGTCACCTCTTTATTAAGGATTCTCTCCTTTTCATCTTCTCTGTCTTTTCTCACAATTCCCAAAGTTCCAGCTATATTGTTCATTCCCAAACTCTCTGTCTCCTTGCCACTGCTTGGTGGAACAATTCTCTGAATTGGAACGATCTGCATTGGGTGGGATGGCAACTCATTTGAACCTGAAAGAGTGGAAGGGGAAAAAAGACAGTGAGATGTAGAAGCAGAGCAAGAAAAAGGAGGCTGAAGAGAAGACAGAACTGAATGGGGGGTGGGGGAACTCCCTGAGTGCAATTTATGGTTTTGGTCAAGAAAGGAGGGTGACAAATCTCTCCCTTGTCTGCGAACAGGGGGGTCTGATTCTGAAGACATTTCGTAGCTTGGATCAATTAACTGGATTTGTTCGAGAATCTCCACACATCCCCAACTCCCTTTGTCTGCAAACAGGTCTTTAACTCTTTTAAGAGCGAACTCACGAGGGTCTAGATCTACTTCAGTAGCATACGAGTTGAGGTCGTCCTTTGTGTCTTCTTCTTCACTGGCGGATGGCATGCCAGAGCTCACGGACGGAGTTGGAGCCATGAAAACTTTACCCAGATGTCGACCTGAACTGGGAGGAGTTTCGGGAACCGCCTGACTGAAAGTGGGGGTTGCTGGTGGGCTTAAGGTGCTAGATGGGCAGGAAGACTTATGTGGGCCTTGGGTTTGAGAAGAGCGGCCCAAGTTTTCAAACCGGCTGGGGGTTGGGACAATATTGGCAATCCTGGAATTAGGGGGGCTTTTGAGATTTGAGACTTTTTAATAAGGGGTTGCGCCTGTCCAACTTCTTCACGTTTTTTGAGCTCCACTACGCCTTTAGATTTGGAGGAGGAGAGCTCCTGTGCAGAGTCACGAGGAGCCACCCCGACTTTCCGACTTCTCTGTGCATGCCTCTACTGCGACCAGATCTCTGAGCGACAAAGGTGGAAGTGCCACGTGGAGGAGAGACCTTTGAGTGAGTTGACTCAGAGAGACCGGAAGGTGACTCGTTCGTCTTCTCCACCTCCACAGAGATGTAGAACCAGACATTTCTATCCAGAACTGGGATTGAACGAGGGATGGCATGAATACCACAGTTTTTCACTCTGATTTTGGCAAAACTTAACTCAGAGAAATTCAAAGATCGAGGATCTATGTCTTCAAGACCTCCGCAGGTGTCTCCTATCAGAGAAAAGATTTCCTTCGTCCAGAGATGGAATGGAAGCCCTCTTAACTCAAGCCAACCGTTGAATCTCAACTGATCAAGGACTGCATTAATCTTTGGCCACCAGTGTTCAATTTGAACCCAGTCACTAAAAACGAAGATTGCTTTGAGCTTGGTCCAAGAGATAATCAAGTCTTCCGAAGGGGCAAAGCCAACTGCTTTGTTTTGTTCAAAAGGGCGCAGTTTCAACAAGGATTCGGAATGCAAATTTGTAGACAGTCCGGTTTCAACTTCATCCCAACTTAACGCAGGTGTTTTCGTACAAACGAAAGCCAAACTCCAGTTTCCAAATGGCTTTCCCTAATGTGCAATCGAAAGAAACACAAACCCTCCGGATTTTATGATTTTCCTTTTGACTTGGAGCGATGGAAAGGCTTCTTGCGTGAGATTAGTATGGCGGGGTTTCACTCTAGGCGGAACAGCCCAGTCCAAAAATTGGATGAAGGAGCTCCAGCCACTGATTTTTCCCATCTACTCAGACGGATGAATCCACCCCAGGTATTTGATTTAAGTTGTAAACATAGGACTCTTCCCTTGAACGCTCTCTTACAGTCTGCTAAATGTCTACGTTCAATTTCCAGAGCTTCCTAGATGTAGGATCTAGTCCATAGAATGTCCTCACGAGACAAAACTATCTATGTCCAAGCTCCCTTGCCCCTTTCCGCTAGTACAAAATCATATTTTTTATTAAAGCTTTGTTTAATTTCAAAGGATTTTGATCCGACATTCAAAAATCCTCGTTCCATGATGCTTATCTTGAGAAAGACTTACAAAGGTTTCTTTTCTTTGTAAGAGATTTTGATCTGACATTCAAAAATCACCGTTCCATGATGCTTCAGCACCTTGACGACATGGCACCTAAAATCTAAAAGCATGATATAAAAGTACTCCAACTATCCCAAGATCATCACAAGGCATTTGAACCTGGTTCTAACTACAGGAAAAATGGTATAACACCCCAAGTTAAAATTTCTTTAAGGTGAGGAACAAAATTATGCATGTTTCCTAGAAATGACACTGCTACCAAACTGTCTTTAACATTTCCAGAAACAAGAGAAGGATATCATGTGGCTTTGGAAGGAAAGTGATGAATGCAAACTTCAACTTCTCCAAAGCATTACTCTTCATAAAAGTAAAGATTTCAAACAACCTTTCCTTGACTATTAGTTGTCAGCTGGTGGGAGGATACATGCCTTGTTTAGTTATTAATGGCAATGATGTTGAGGGGATTGAAAGGTTCAAACTATTTTTATAGAAGCATTTTTCAAACCAAAAATCTTGGTAAAATGAAGTGTTTTTTGGGTATTGAAGTCACAAGGTCAAGACATGGTATTAACTAATGTCAAAGAAAGTATGTCCTAGATTTACTTGAAAAGACAGGATTATTAGGTGCAAAACCAGTTGAATCTTCTACAGAACCAAATGTAAATTGGGGAGTTATTTTATGATCCAAGAAAGTATAAAAAGTTAGTTGGCAAACTAAATTATTTGACAAAATGGCCAAATATCACCTTTGCAGTCAATGTGATTTGTCAATTTATGCAGAATCCTCAGGTTCCTCACTAGAAATTTTTTTATCAATGGTACCTCACTAGAATGCTACCATTAGAATTGTATGATATTTGAAAAGGGCTCCAAGACTTGGATTATTATATAAGTAAGGTCGGAAACTTGAAATTAAAGGCTATATGGGTACAGATTGGGCTGGATCAGTTTCTAACAAAAGAGTAAAAAAGCAAACTATGGTTGCAAGGAGTAGTGTTGAGGCAGAGTATAGAGCCATGGTACACACCACATGTGAGCTTATGTGACTGAAACACCTACTTCAAGAAGTTGGATTCATTATGGCAATTGACAAATCCTATGAAGTTACATTGTGACAACCAAGCAGCAGTCCAAATCTCATCTAATCTTGTCTTCCATGAGAGGACCAATGATATAGAGGATGGTTATCAGTTTATCACTTCATGAGAAAAATAGTATTTAGTGGAGAGATCAGCACATTTCATGTTAGTTAAGAGAAGCAGTGGGCAGATTTGTTTACAAAGAGCTTGAACCAGAAAAAGGTTAAATACATAAGTAGCAAGCTGGAACTATAGTGTTAACAAACACCTAAACAGGGGTGTTTTAGTCATTACATTATATTTTAGTATGCTACAACTCTATGTAAATGGACAATCCTCTCCTATCTTAAGTTGTTTGGTTCATATTTAATTAGGGGTATAGAGGTCATCATAATCAGCTTTGGAAAACTTCAAATAATAGTCAACTAGGGAGATGGGCATTCTATTCGGTTCGCCCCTCCAGTCTTCTCTTATTCTTTCTCTACTTCTCTCCTTCTCTCTTGCTTTCTTTTCCTCCTCTTTGTTTATTCAACCGCAGGTGTTATATCGGATCTGATCTCACTTTATTTCTTTTAGAAAAGGAAAAAAAAAAAAAAGAAGAAAGGTTTTATCTTTAACAGGTGACAAACAATGGATTGATATAGACCTGCTTCCAAGTGCCTCATGGGGGGACACCTGACAGTTATTAGCATAAATTTAATGTATCTAACGCATTACAGTGCAGACTGCAGAACCATGTGTTAACAGATGAAGTTGCCGAACTGAAAAGTGTGTTGCTTCATCCTTTAGTGGATAAAATAATAACTCAACTAAAACCCACCCCAAGTATATGGGCTTGGCTACCTATCAAAAGAAAACTATATGGGATTTGTCTATATGAGTCTTGTTCCAGCGTTCTTCTCTGTACAGTGCCATATCTATAGTGGATAAAATAATTAAATAATAAAATATTCAAGGTATAGTAGTCAACCCAACTTCAGCTTCAGCCATGAAGGAGACCTCACAACCTTTTAAATTACTAACTAAAAGACAAAGCAATAAGTTATTGAGCTCAGCCAATTCAGTTGTTATCAAATGGCCCCTAAATATAAGTTAGAAGGGAAATCTCAAGAAAAGTATTCTCCCCATAGTAGAAATCACTAATTGCAGATTTAGTCGAGTTTCTTGTGAGAGGAAAGAGGGGAAAGATGAAGATTTCAACAATAGAGAAGAAAGGAAAAGAAGAAAAGAGTAGGAAGTCAACCAGGATTGTAAAATTAACCCCAGCCGCCTACCTCTCATTATATTCATACTTAACTTAAAGGATGATATATTACAAGGATGCCCTTAGTAGGGCGGCTACTAATATAGCTGAACAGTCACAACTTAAAAATAAAACATAAACTAATGGGCCTAAAGCCCAACAACTTCCTAACTAAATAAAAAACAAATCGGACCAACTCAACACTCCCCCTCAAGTTGGGAATAAATGTCACACATCCCCAACTTGCGTAGATCATGCTCCAGCTTGTTCTTTGCAACACCTTTTGTGAGAACATCAGCGAGCTGTAGATCAGAAGCAATGTATGGAAGACAAACTTCTCCAGAAGTTACCCTTTCTCTGGTAAAATGTCTATCCACTTCAATGTGCTTAGTTCGGTCATGTTGGACTAGGTTATGAGCAATGTTAATTGCTGCCTGATTATCACAGTATAGCATCATAGGTTCTTCTGCCTGTACACCAATTTCTTCTAACAGGGAACGGATCCAAAGAAGTTTTGAAATTCCATGTGCCATGGCCCTGTATTCAGATTCAGCACTTGATCTTGCCACCACTGTTTGTTTCTTACTCTTCCATGAGACAAGGTTACCCCCAACAAGGGTGCACACTCCTGAAGTTGATTTCCTGTCATCAAGGCATCCTGCCCAATTTGCATCTGTATAAACCTCTAGTTTCAACTGTCCATGATCAGTAAACAATATGCCTCTGCCCGAGTGTCCCTTCAGATAAGCAAGAATCTTGTCAACTGCATCTCAATGCTGGACTCGTGGAGCATGCATGTATTGACTTACTACACTTACTACATAGGAAATGTCTAGTCTTGTCATACACAAGTATAGTAGCCGACCCACAAGTCTCTGATATCTCCCAATGTCCTTTACTGGTTCACCTTCTGATGCATTAATTTTATGGTTCTGATCAATAGGGGTGTTGATTGCCTTTATTCCAAGCTTCCCTATCTCTTGAAGAAGATCCAAGACATACTTCATTTGAGAGATAAAAATTCCATGTTTTGATCTTGCAACTTCAATGCCTAAGAAGTATCTCAGTTCTCCAAGATCCTTAATTTCAAATTCTTTATGTAGGTTCCTTTTCGGACCATCAATCTCACTCAGATCATTCCCAATGACAACAATATCATACACAGACAATTAGGACTGACACCAAAGATCCCCTTCGCTTCACAAACAAGGTGTGATCGGATTGAGTCTGAGTGTGGCCAAAAGCAATCAAGGCCTTTCTGAATCTGTCAAACCATGCTCTGGGAGAATGTTTCAAGCCATAAAGTGACTTCTTAAGCCTGCATACATTTCCCTTTTCAATATCATTGTAAAAGCCAGTAGAAAGATTCATATACACTTCTTCTTGCAGATCCCCATTTAGGAAAGCATTCTTCACATCAAGTTGAAACAAGGGCCAAGAGTATGAGGCAGCAAGAGAAAGAAGTATCCGAACGGAGGCCATCTTTGCAACTGGTGCAAAGGTCTCTAAGTAATCAATGCCATAGGTCTGTGTGTACCCTTTTGCAACAAGTCTTGCCTTGTACCTTTCTATACTTCCATATGCCTTATATTTTACTGTGTAAACCCATCTGCATCCAACTGTCTCCTTGCCTTCTGGTAGATCCACAATGTCCCATGTCTGATTCTTAATAAAAGTTGTCATCTCTTCCAGCATAGTTGTCTTCCACTCAGGTTTGGAGAGAGCCTCACTAACACCCTTGGGTATAGACATTGAATCAAGAGAGGAAAGAAAAGCATGGTAGAAAGGAGAAAGTCCATTGTAGGATAAGTACTGTGAAATACAATGAGCAGTACACTTTTTCTTCTCTTTTCTGAGAGCAATAGGAAGATCAAGGTTATCTGTAACAGTGTTGGTAGAATCAATGAGAACTGAAACAGTAACGGGACCAAGAGGAATACCTGAATCCATGTCAGCCGAATCTGGAGTCTCCAAAGAATCGACAAGAAGTGATGTGAGTTCTGTTGTAGTGGAATCAACCTCCTTGTGAAGTCTCTGCTGTAAGTAATGCTAAGAAGCAGAACGCAAAGGAGGTGGCAAGGTAGGTGACACAGGGTGGTGGTCAAGCACAGGAATAGACACAGGGACTGGAACTGGGAGAGGAATAGACTGCAGACTCACTTCCCCAAAACACTCCCCCTGAGAAGAAGTACGTGGATTCAAAAAAGGTGGCATCCATGGTAACATACCAGCTCCCAAAGACTTGATCATAGCACCAGTACCATTTCTGATTTTCTACATATCCAAGGAAGACACACTTCTTTGCCTTGGGGTCAAGTTTCGAGCGGTGAGGACCAAGGATATGTGCAAAGCAGACACACCCTGAGAGGAATATGAAACATCTCCCCCTGAGGAAAAAGGAGACTGAATGGGGTGTTGAATCCAAGTATACGAGAGGGCACCCTGTTAATCAGATATACTATTGTGAGAACTGCATCACCCCAAAACCGATCTAGATCTACAGATGTGATCATCATGCTTCTTGCAATCTCAACAATGTGTCTGTTCTTCCTTTTTCCAACACCATTCTATTGTGGACTGTAGGGACAACTGCTCTGATGAACAACACCATATTCTAACAGATGAGGCAAGGTGTCTTTCAAAATATTCCCTGGCATTGTCGGATCTGAACACCTTTATTCTTGTTCCAAACTGTGTTAGTACCATCTGATGAAATTGCCTCACCAAGGATGGTACTTCATCGCGGGATCTCATCAAGTAAATCCAAGAGTATCGTGAGAAATCATCCACAAATAAGAGAAAATATCGATAGCCTCCCATATAAGGAACATGGTAAGGGCCACACACATCCGAATGAATAACATCAAAAAAAGAAGAACACCCTTTATTACTAGGTTTAAATGAATGTCTACAATGCTTTCCAAGTTGACAACCTTCACACTCCAGACTTGACAAACTAACAGACTCAAAAAGTTTTGGAAACAAAAAACTCAAAGAAGAAAAAGGTAAATGGACCAAACGATTATGCCAAAGCATAATTTGACCCACAGACCCTGACTCACTATCTCTGTTAACATCATGACTCTGATGAGGACATACATCCAGGAGCTAGATTCCACTCACTTCACGACCACTCCCAATCGTCCTCTTTGAATCCAAATCCTGCAAAATACAATGACCATGAGAAAAAATTACTAAACAGTTCAGGTTCTTAGTCAAACTACTAACAGATAACAAATTAGTGCTCAATCTAGGAACATGGAGGACAGAGGGTAGAGAAATAGAATCACTAATCTTGACAGATCCCTTCCCAGCAATAGGAACATGGGATCCATCAGCTGTGGAGACCCTATCTCTGCCAGAACAGAGCTGGTAAGTTGAAAAAATAGTAGAGCTCTATGTCATGTGCTCTGAGGCTCCATAATCTATAATCCAAGGAGGTCCCTCCTTACTTGAAGTAGAAACATAATTTGCAGTGACATGTGAACTACCTGTGTGAGCAAAGGAAGTAGAGTGGACTCCACCAGTGCCACCTGTACCTTGCTGTCCACTTGCGGCTAAATTGGAACTGGTTGTACCCCGCTGATTCAATAGTAGCCCATACCTCTCTCAAGTTCGGCCTTTACTGCAGCAGCTGCAACTGACTCCAAAACAGTTGTAGTAGGAGGGGTCGGAATGTCACCAGTAACTGCCATGTGTGAATTTCCCTTCTTATTTTTCAATCTAGTCGGCACAATATGTGGGTGAAGCTTCCAACAAGTATCTCTTGTGTGTTTAGGCTTCTTACAGTAGTCACAGATCAAATCTCTTTTATCTTCCCTCTTGATTTCACTGCCACCCCGATCTCCACTTTGTTTAGATTTCACAACACTTACATCTCTCCTGCACTCCTCCCCTAACACAAAGGCATATGCCTGGGAGAGAATAACACTGTCCCTGGAAAGGTGTTGTCGTGCAATATCATACTCAGGATTCAGGCCAACAAGGAATTCAAACACCCTATACTTCTTTAGATGTTTCTGATAGGTAGTTGCATCCTTAGTGGTTTCCCAAGCAAATGTCTCTAAATGGTCAATCTCTTGCCACAGGGTTTTAAGGGCTACAAAATAGGTTGCAACAGATCTATCTCCCTACCTTGTAGAAATAATTTTATTTCTCAACTGATAAGCCCTAGCAACATTCTCCCTCTGTGAATAGGTTTCTGCAACCCCATCCCATATTTCCTTAGTTGTATTTGCCCATAAAAAAATTTTACTTATATGGGGCAACATGGAATTACACAACCAAGTCATCACCATATAAATCTCCTGTACCCACCGGGAGTAGCTAGTTTCAGGTTTCACCTCTTCACCAGTGATATACCCTAATTTCCAATGAGCACCAATGGCCATCTTTGCAGATTGTGACCATTCTAAGTAATTTGCACCATCCAACCTAACTGTAGTAATGGTCCCAGCCCCGAAAGGGTCTCCAACACCTCCTCTCACTAGTCTCATTTCACTCCAGGGCTTATTTTCAACTCCATGGCCCTCCATGCTTCTCAAAAAATGTAAAGAAAATAACTAAAATTTGCAACAAGATCAAACAAAACACTTTTTGGAACCAACAATACCTTTCTGGTGTCCTAGACTTTCTTCCCACAAAAGATTCCTTTTATGTGGAACGGTAGAAGAGAGAGAAGAGGCAGCCACTCTCTCTAGAAGCCTCCAAATCAAGTAGGACTTGAATCGCCCCTTACAAAAAACTCCAAGGAACCCTAAAAAATTAGGGCGCCACTTCCTAGGTCAAAATTAAAGAGTCCAACAAAAACAGGACTCTTCCCTTTTCTCCAGTTTTTCCTGATTTTGATGAGAAACCCTAGACTAGCTACAGAGCACACAGATCCACCAAAAAAAATCCAAAAATTGGGCTTACCAGAGAGCTTCGATCAGCCTCTTAAATCACCATGCAGTCGGCCGATCTAGGGCTACATGAGAGAACAACTTCAAGGAACCTTCGGCCTACTTTGATATCAAGTAGAAATCACTAATTGCAGATTTAGTTGAGTTTCTTGTGAAAGGAAAGAGGGGAAAGATGAAGATTTCAGTAGTAGAGAAGAAAGGAGAAGAAGAAAAGAGTAGGAATTCAACCAGGATTGTAAAATTAACCCTAACCGCCTACCTCTCATTATATTTATATTTAACTTAAAGGATGAGATATTACAAGGATGCCCTTAATAGGGCGGCTACTAATATAGCTGAACAGTCACAACTTAAAAAAACACATAAGCTAATGGGGCCTAAAGCCCAACAACTTCCTAACTACATAAAAAACAAACCGGACCAACTCAACACCCATCATACCAGATTGTCAGAAGGACCATCATCTCGTTGGATAGCCATGGGAGCCAGGCATGATAAATTGGTATCAGCAATGACTGGTGTGACAGTGGCAACATCATTGCTGTTAAAGCGAACAGTAGGGTCATCTTGCCGAGGCCACATTGTTGTTGTCATCTCTGAAGTTGGAAAATGTGTGAAAGAAGGTGGTGCACTTACTTTAACCTGGTAGGAGACCCTGGGCCTTTGCCATGGAGGCTGGCAAACATGAACATCATAACAGTAAAATGGAAATGAACAAATCAGAATTTGATAAAATTACATACTGAGCTTTATAAATTAAATACTTCCAAGTAAGCCAATAGTCTATATGATCCATGATCAATGACATTTCAACAAAACTATCCAACCATATTGAAATTTATGACTCAAATACTTTGAAATGAGCCTAATTATACAAGTAGTAACAATCTAGAAAAAGTTTTTTTATGGTAAAACAGTTAGAAAAGTAACAATCCAGAAAAAGTATTTGAGAAACTTTAGAACAGTTTTAATATCACCTCCAAATCCCTAGTAAAACCTTTCAGAACTGATAATCAGGTAATGCACATGCATAAGACATATATTGCCAACTAATAACTATTAAGTTTCTGGTAAAATTTGATAAAAATTGCACCTGGTCTCTGGATGTTTCCTCCTTCCACTGATCCTGATATTTCTGGAATAACAGTAAGAGAATGCTCTGCAGCTCAAGGGGCAGGTCATGTGGAAATAGTTTCAAGATATCATTCCCAATGAAATTCTCATGTAAACATTTTCTGATAAGCGACCGGAGGCATGCCAAAACCTATAATCAGGTTCCATATGTTATGTCTTGGGGAGGAAAAAAAAGCTCTAGAGTATAGAGCTTAGGGAACTCCACTTCTCATAATAAAACAAATGAAACAAATTAATAATAAAAATAGTGGTAAACAAGATAAAAGAACCATTAGTCTTTGGGAAGAACCAGAAAATGATCAGTACATTCCAGATTGTATTAATGGAAGCTATGGAGCAAAGTGTTGGCAGTCAAGAAACAACATGTTCAAAAAATGAGTGTGGCAAAAATGTGAATGCTAAGATGGATGAGTGGAAAAACTAGAATGGATAGGATCAGGAATGACACCATTCATAGAAACCTAGAAGTAGATCCAATAAGTGATAAAATCAGAGAGTAGGCTAAGATGGATTAGTCGTGTGCATAGAAGACCACCAACAGCTCCACTTAGAAGAAGCGATTTGTTACAAGTGGAAGGGGCTAGAGGAGCTAAGGGGGTAGATCAAAAAGGACATGGGTAGAAATAGTACGAAATTATTTAAAAACTAAAATTTAACAATGGATATGGCTTTAAATAGAACGAAGTAGCAAAACAGGATTCATGTAGCCAACCCCATATAGTTGGGATAAGGCATGGATAATGATGATGATGATTTCCTTTTTTTCCCAAGGCGGCAACTTTGAGAAAAGGGGAAGGATTAATTATAGATAATGGTAAGGATGCTCATGGTTCGGTTGGGCCTATTTTCCAAACTGAACTGAAGCCGATCGGTTTAACCAGTTGATCAGTTCAGTTAACCACTAGTTCAGTTTACCGGTTTTGAAGTTTTCTATTTTTATAATATGTATTACAAATAAATATATAAATATATAATAAAAAATCTACAAATATATAATATTATATTATAAATAATAAATAATATATTATATATTATAAATATATTTATACATATAATGCATATATATTTAATTATAATATATAGACGATATAAATATATATAAAATATGTATACTATACATAGATATGTAACATATATAAATATATGTATTACCGGTCGGTTCGGTTAACCGTCAGTTTTTTATATTGGTTAACCGAAATCGTACCAGTACCTTTCGTTATATGGAGATATCGAACCAAAACCAAATCGATCAGTTCAATTAACCGGAATTTTCAGTTCAGTTCAGTTTTTTGGTTTTTCATGATCATCTAGATAAAGGCACAAGGAAGTTAAAGGCTAACCTCAATGGAGATAGACAATTTTGAATATCTGATTTTAACCATTCAATTTAAACTCATTAGCCTCTCTTTCAACATGGACAATTTTAGTATTAAGCGCTTCACAAGGTCCAAGATTATGTTGAAAGCAGGTAATTGATATGCATAGCCCTGATCCACAAACCATTACTCACATTTATGACCTATATATTACAAAGAGCTTCTAGACATGAGAAACAATTATGTAATCTCCTCATAAAATTCACAAAGAAGCAAATTATCCAAATGGACCTTTTTTTGGTAATCAATAAAAAAGAAAAAGCTTTATTAAAAATAAGAGAGATAAACACATAGGTGACAAGAAATCACACACCCCCCCCCCAAAAAAAAAGAAAAAAAGAAAAAAAAAACAAGGGCCAACAAAAAGACAACCCTTTGACCCTATAATTCAATTGCTGAAGCAACAGAAGTCACCAACCACCCCCCCCCCCAAAAAAAAAAAAAAAAATCAAAGTAACACCCTAATCCCCAACAAGACCCAAGCCCTTTAAAAGACCCCACCCCAATAGGGTCCTTACAATAGCAAGCCTCTCAAGACTCCTCTTCAGATTTTTCTTCAGGCAACAGAAATCTCTCCTCGAGGTCCTTAAACAGCTTCCTTGTCATTTCTTCCCCTCCCAACACAGCAACACCCAAAGTCCTAAAACCTTGTTTACGTGAACTGCAATTTCTACTACCTCGTCCACGTCCAATTTCTTTTCTTCCTTTCTAACTCTGTCCATCACCTCTCCCTCCTCTTCTTGCTCCTCATCAGAATTGTCTTCCCCTGAGCCCCCCCTCTTTTCCTCAGCTTTTTTCTCTTCATCCGTGTTGTTTTCCCCTAAACCATCCTTCTGTTTCCTTCCCTCTGCCTCTCTTTGGAAAGGTCTTTCTAATTGACCTGAATGGAGACATCCCACAACCTCTTTTTCAATCTCAAAGTTTGACTTATCATGAACACTACTTCCAGAAAAGCTCTTTTCTTTACTTTTGGCCTTTGAAACCCTTCTCTTATATGTCCTCTTGAATTTACTGCAAGGGCCATCCCCAAAAATTCCTTCAAACAATTAAAAACTTTTGTAACATGAACTAATTGTCCATTGTTTGGAATCTTAGCATTTCTCAAGCCAGCCTCTAATCTCAAAGGTTTAATGTTCCCTTCTACCCTATTCTTCTCTCTTTTCCTTCCTAAATCCACCCCTAACTTTCCAATAATAACCTGTGTGACAGTGGGGTGATTTGGCAACAGCCCTTGCTCCAGTAAAACTTTTCCTTCTTTCTTGTCTTCTGATTGCTGGCAACAGAGAACAAAACTGAGTCTTCACTGTTCAGAACTGAAGTCATTCTTGGCTCAGCAATTGAACTGTTGGTTTCCTGGTTTTCCTCCCCAACTCTGCCATCATCTTCCAGCCAAGGTTGCTCCTTTGGCTCTGTCCTGTTGTTCTGAGCTTCCTTCTGCATCACCCTTTCTAAAGACCTCCCAGAAAAAGAAAACAAAAAAGTGACTTTGAAACGCCAGAATCATGAATTTGCAATAAATTTGCACTTTGAGCTAACATCAAAGGTTTGAGATATAGCACTAAATGGAGTGGAATGATAGAGAAGGATTCATATAGCTGACCCAAAAGTTGAACTTTAGAGCTCTAATTTGAAGCCTCCCCCATTACTTGTTTCACTCCAATCTCACATTTTGATTTTTCTACCACCGGTTTCTTCCGGTTTCTCCTTATCATTTCTCAGAGAAGACTCCATGATGAAAAGCCAAAATATAGCAGTTTTAAAGACCCGGTCATTCCAAGTTGAGCTTTCTTATAAATAAAAGTTATCTCTAGTTGCAGCTTTAAATACCAGCCATTCAAAGTTGAGCATTATTTTTTTTTATGGGAAACAATAACTTCCATTAATTCTTTAAGATGACTTAGTACAAAGTTTAGCATTCTTATGAATAAAAGTTATCTTCGGTCCTTGCCAGCTTATTGCAAGTTGTAGCTAATGCTAATGGTAAGACTTTATGATTGCATAGGAAATTCCAACTTAATATTTCATGCAAAAATAGCAAAGCTATAATTAAGAGAAAAACATTCTAGTAGTAATGATTGGGCCTGCTACCCTTCACTGGCTACTTCTTTCTATCAATATAAACTGACTCAAACTGCTTCTGACCTGCATCTCTGGAAAATGTAAGATGAAGAATGGATGTATCTAACATAATAAATAATTTATATAATTGAAGCAAAGCAAGTAAAAAAGAAATGAAGTAATACAAACATAAAATACTTATGCATGCTTGATTTCTTCATGCTTATCGGCTTTAACCTATATAAAAATGCATATTGCAAACTATCAATCAAAAAAATGCATATTATGAACATAAATGAGGTTAAAGAAATATAGCAATCATTGCTTTGGGGACTGTCCAAGTGAACCTGACTCAACCAGGGTAAACACTATAGCCAATTGACCAATATGTTACACTTTTTTAGATTCTGAACTGCAAAAACAGTTAAGAGAAGGAAAAAACAATTGATGAAATTGAACTGCATTCCTTAACCCCTGGAGGTCAGATATCTTTTAAGTTCCTCTCCTTAATTAGTTAGGTCTAACCATGCCAAATCCAAACCTGCACCTAAACACACAATAGGTTTGACGAACACAGAAAATATAATCCTGCAGCATTATACGGTGGCAGTAAATATAGTTCAGTCTCGTTCCTAGCAAAGCTTCTGGTATCTACAGCATTATTCAGCATACCAAACCCTGCATTTATAACTCATGGTAGTCCAATGTTAACATAAAGCATACTTAGTGGTTCACTGATTCTAAATCCAGGTCCTCAAACCAATTTAAATACAAATTCTACAGAGTAGCCCAATCTTGTGCTCAGAATTCACAATAACGGCCTAACTACTATAGGAAGCATTTTATCTGTTCTTGTGATATTCATTATGCAACTTATGTCATACATCATAATGGGAAGCTCTCACACTAAAATCTCCCATTAGTCATCAATAGAGCAAAATATCATCCCAAACACTGTCTTCACCACTATTCATTAATAATGGCATGAATTGGATAAAGTTTAGTACTGGTGCTCTAATGAAGGTTTTGACTGAACCTACAGCTATGCTACAAGGATTTTAAAGAGGAAAAGCATAGAAGTGACAGAATTTCTCAAACAAACACAGGATGTATAATAACTCCCTCGCCACAAATATTTGAAGTTACAGTAGCCTCCCAAGCTAAACCATGATAGGAAAAAACATATAAAAATTTAAAAAAAAAAAAGTCTAAGAACTCACTCCTACCAGTCTTAAGCAAACTATTCAAAAGTTCTTTCTTATAGCCAAACTAACCGCACCAATTGAGCCATATCCTATGAGGAGAGGCCCTTAAATGGCTATTTAGTGCAAAAACTGAGTATATAGTCATGGAGTTTTAACCTCTGTTTCACTAGGATCGGTTTGCCTACCCTAATGCAATTTGAATTTCTCCACTATCATATTCATACTTCTAAAAGCAATCCAATAACCGAGGCTGTGAAATATCAAGAAAGTTTTCCATCAATTCAGGACACTGACAATAGCGAAAGGAATCGAACCTCATCTTCCTTTTGTAATCTTCCAAAAAGCTTCCCACTACATCTTCAAAACCAAAACCAATTGCAATGTGAATCGGACCCAGGCATGAATCAACAAGAACCCATCAACCAGAGTACAGAAATGGGACGGAGCCTGTACTAAGTCACACTAAGCAGTGCTTCATCTATAAGGAAACAACACAGAACTCAAGCCAACCACCATAAATAAAGCAAAAACAGAAACGGGTTCTCAAACAAAACGGTAGTGGCTCAAGACCCTTTACAGAATTACTGTCTTAGAAGAACACATGAAAAAAGAGGAAAAAAAAAAGGAATGAAATAGTGCTTATGCAGTAGGAAATGAGATTTTTTTTTCTTATTTACCGGATCGAGTTCTTCAGCTGATGGAAGGTTGAGAAGGGATTGGATATAAGACTTCTCTAGAGGTTTCAGACCGGTTTTCCTGGATTTCCATAAGCTTTCGAAGACGTGCGCAAGGGTTTCCTCAGAAGCTGCTGCCGATAGCTTGTGCAGTTGCAAAAAGAGAGTATCTTCCATGTTTTCCTCTGTGGCTGTGGGACGTTCTGCCGCTTTTTCGTTTTGAGTAATTTTTTAGTTGGGGATGTATATACCAAAAACAATTTTGTGCTGGGACTCGGGACCTTGGGTGAGGAGGACTGAGTGGCCGAGTGAGGGGGTGGACAAGGGAGGACTAGGAGAGTGGAATGCTCAAATTCATTGTATCTTTATGGGATGGACCCTTGGCTGGCAAATCAACCTCATTTTAATCCTTGTGGACCTCAAGCTAAACCAAGTCAATTAAAATGGGTTTAAGATTTTATTGACCCTCATGCTAGGAGATGGGATAGATCCAATCATTTTGAAGTAGAGGTAGCTCAGCAGATTTGTAAGTTAAAGCTCATAGGGTTGGGTGGTTGTGACAATTTGGATGCTAGACTCAGAGGGTAGATTATCTGTCAGATTAGTTTATGTAATGTTATTGCACACCAATTATCTTTTCAGTCTGTACATGAAAGGGTCCATGCAAGCATGCCAAGAAAAAAACATTGGAGAAGAGCTTAGAATCTTAATATCCCTCCTAAAATAAGAAATTTCATTTGGAAATGTTGTTTAGATGGCATTGTTGTGAATAAAAATCTTGTAAATTTTGGTACGAATATGAATGAGACTTGCTCAATTTGTGAATCTAAAGTTTAACTACTTTGTGTGCTGACAAGTTGATGAAGGAAGTGATGAGGGTGTTTCCACAAAAATCTAGTGTTTTAAAAACTGATTTGGAGGTTGAACCGTTTACACCTCTAAGTTGCAAGTCACCAGTTTGAGCATTTGGGTTGAATAATTTTGTGTACGTGTGTATTTTACCAATAAATAATTTATAATTATATCTTACATGTAAATATATGTATATAAGTATCATTTTATGTTTAACTTATATTTTTATTCTAATTCCTTTTATCACAAAAATGCTAACAATTGGGATTTGGGGGCAAAAAAGGGGGTTTTGGAAAGAATAGTGGGACCGGGGCCTTGGGCCACATAGATCTTAAAATTTTACCCCAAATTAATAGCATGTCTTGCCCTACAAACCTAACAACAAGCACACATCAATTCATAGGGTTACAATCGAACCAATCTCTAATCGAATAGTTTGAGTTCAAATCCGATTAGGATCAATTTGAGTTTGATTCTAATCGAGTTTGAACCACGAAGTAATCTCAATTAATTATTCGAACTCGAGCTTGACTCCATTAACAAAAATATACATACATACATACATATAATATATGCATACATGCATGCATGCATATATTAGAATATAATATATACATGCATACATATATTATAAAAATATATCATATATATAAGTTCATCGAATATTTAACCGAACCAAGCTCAAACTATGAAATAGAGTTCAAATTGAACTCAAACTTGAGCTCAAGCCTAATAGTATTTTAATCAAGCCGAGCCAAGACATGTAGAAGTTCATCTCGGTTCGACTCAATTGCACCCATGTCCATTCCCACTCATCCCTGCCCCACAGCAAAACAAATACCAAAGAATCAGAAAAAAAATGAGTTACACATCAATCAATTCTTAAAACAGGGAACCTCATGTAGGGGTGGATTCAAGCTGCTTCAAGCTCGATCTTGATTCGAGCTAGAGAATGAGCTCAAATTTGACTCAACTCAAAAGTGTATATGTTCAATGTCATCTTAATTCGAGCTTGATAGTGAATTAAGCTTCACAAAAAAATACATATAAAAATTAAAAATTATGCATATAACTTCAAGCCAAACTTGAGTCCAATATATAGGCTTGCTTGCTAATCAAGCCGATCATGAGTCCAATGAAACTCGTGGAAAGCTCACTTTGTGTCCACCCCTAACTTCATGTGGTCTCCTTTAAACAAGTCAAAAGAGATTGAGGGAGATCAGAATGAGAGTTGAACTCATGGTATCTTCTTTCCTTAATGTCTAAGTTTGAAAGATAGTTCACACACTTGTTACCTTCCCAAACCGACTTAACCCTTATAAAATTACACACTTCTAATTTGTCTTACTAAGTAGATAATGTTCCATGGAGATCTCAAATTTTCAATGAGTATTCACGGGGCATTTGTTGTCACTTTCTACCTCCACCTTCATCAAACCCTTGTTGTAACAAAGGTTTAAACCATCAAGAAGCACTAAACACTAAGCTTTAATAGAAGTATCATCACTGTAGTAGTTTTTTTTGGCAAAGCACCATAGTAATTGTAAAAAGCATACTTCAGAACCGCATTATAGTCTCTAATAATCCCTCCACTGTGCTTTCTTCCAAGTTGCCATGACATGAGCGGTCAACATTTAATTTAAAATGAAACTGAGTTGGAGAGTGCTAATAGACCCAACAATATTGTTCTTCTATTTGATGAAATAGTAGGAATGTTCAGGCATTGTAAAATGTAAGGATTCATCTCAAGAGAGAGAGAGAGAGGTTTACCTCAAGTCAAACTGATTTCCAACAACCATTTCCTAATTTTGATTGATGAGAGAATATGACAAAATGCCTTTACCCTCAAAACTCCCATTGCATCTTTCTTTTCAGAGCACCCAAAAGAACAATGGAAGGAAAAACTATCATAATATGATGTAATTGTGTTTATTGCAATGAAGTTCCACAATAGTTTAACCTTGTTCATCACCTATTGATCTGTAATGATAGGGATATCAAAAGTGTTACTAAAATGAGACAAAATTTTGTTTGCAATAGCACCATTAACAAACAAGTGATTAAGATTCTCAACACAAGGGCATTCACAACAACGATGTTTTGAGGCTATCTAGACTCCATGACTTCTAACCACACTTTCAGGGGGCAAAGCTCCATTGAAAAGTTTTTAAATGATATATGTAAAAATGAGCAACTTGTAGATGTGTTTACGAAGGGGTTTCATCACCTACGGCATAATGATCTGTATAACAAGTTGGGCATGATAGATATATATATTCAAGCTTAAGGGGGATTGAACCAAGAGCATGCAACTAACATTGGCGAGTACATGGAAGAAGAAAGTTTGAGGGAATGATTTAGAATCAATGACTTGCTACTATAATAGATAACACATCAAGAAGAGCTCTCGCTGAAGGTTGAAAGGGAAGAAAGTGTATGGTTAGTTAGGCATGATAGGTATCTATACTCCAACTTAAGGGGGATTGGACCAAGAGCATGCAACTAACATCGGTGAGTACATGGAAGAAGGGGCTTCATCACCCACGACATAATGATCTGTATGTCAAGTTGGGCATGATAGGTATATATACTCCAACTTAAGGGGGATTGGAATAAGAGCATGCAGCTAACATCAACGAGTACATGAAAGAAGTAAGTTTGAGGGAATGATTTAGAATTAATGACTTGCTACTACAATAGATAACACACCAAGAAGAGCTCTCGCTGAAGGTTGAAAGGGAAGGAAGGGTCTTGTTTTCCTAGTGAGAAGGGTTGTATAGTGGTTCCAAAGTTTTTGGGATGTAGCAATGAATGTTGATTGGAAGGTTTTCTTCAAAGACCCCATAAAAACATAAAGGAAATATTACACATCGACAAGAAAAAAAAATGCCCATGGTTGGTATGTCACCCTGGAGGAAAAGTTTGGTAAGGAAAAAGACAACTAGTTCTTATCCACAAGCAAAGAAATTCAGTGGGATGGAAAAGTGTGGCAAATGCCCTATTTTGAGTTTTAGCTGGAGGTGTATATAGTGAAGAAAATAAAGCAAGGAAGAAATGGATGCTCCTATAAAACCCTTAGTCGAAGAGTCACTGACCAAAAAAAATACTGGAACAAAAAGCTTGTGGTTTCTGCTAAGAATAAAGTTAATGATTGGAAGGAAATTTTGGATACTTGTTTAGAAAATATACAAATAAAAGAAATGACCATTCTTATCCCCTTTGAGAAGGATAAAGAAGTTATTGATTTAAGGGATTTTCGAGTAGACTTTATAATTATGAAAACAAAAAGAGGTCTAATTACAATTGAGAGTTGTTTGCCTTCGAGTAATGAGAAGGAAGTTTAATGGTTAATCTTGGGGCTACATTTCAACCTATGGGTAGAGCATGTCTTCGGAAAGATTGCAATGATTCGTGGATGAGAGTTAAAAGCAGTAAGCTCCTATGACTTACATGCAACCAAGGTTAAGGTTTTGGGTGGTTAATCTTGAAAATCCCCCATGTAGTGGACATCCAAGCTAAAGGTAGATGGAGGGAGATCTAGTTAGTGTCAAAAACTAAAGTGACGATATGGCATGTAGAGACAATGATTGAAGATGAAGATGACAAGGCAAACTAGGTGCCATTTGGAGAAGAAAAGAATGACTTGTAGGAAAATCTTAGGGGGTGTTATTTTTTGGATTTTGAGAGGGAGAAAATTGGTCAGTGAGATTTTGGCTCCTATTGACCAAGAATTCTATGTTCTTTTTTCGAATTTATGTGGAGGTTAGGGAAAGTTTATTTTCCTGGGTGATACCCATCTCCTAGGTGGGTAAATAACTATCCCACTTGGGGGGAAGTCGCCAACACTTAAGTGTGACAAAAATGCCCCTTTTAATAATGGATTTTTATGGATAAAATGGTCACTACCTTATTTACATGAGAAATTAAAGAACGTGGGTAAATGCACTTACTCGAGTAAGTGTTTCCCAAGAAAAACTTACCCAGATAACTGCATTTACCTAGGTAAGTAACTTAACGAAAAGCGAGCAGGGCCTTAGGGTGAGGGAAAGGGAGAAAGTTGTAAAGCCAATGGAAGTTAAAAGAAAATTTTCATTACCTGTTAAGGAAAAGATTTCAAAATGTTTTGAGTTGAATGCAATCGTGAGAAGGACCACCCATTTGGAAGTCAATGAAGGGAATCTTGAAGTTGAATTGAAAGGTTGAGGTGTTGTAAGAGGAGGGAACTTGAAAAGGCTTGAAGGTGGTTAAGCGTCAAACCAAGATGAGCTAGGTTTGAGATGATTCACATGTCGAGGATAGGGGACATGTGGGTTTTTTAAATAGGACATTGGGGTTCCATATAATGGAATATTGTTTGGGCCCATTGAAAAAGGGGAGAGATGTTCAATTCAATCTTCATTTGGTGGGTTGCAAGTCCAACAAGGTTAGGTTTTATAGGGATGAATCACGAATCACATGATTCATTTTATGAGAATGTAACCTCAATCAAGCTTTGGAGTTTGATAGACCAAATTGTGGCTCTATCATTATCCTCCTTGAGGCAAAGTAAGATTAAGAAGGGTGTGGCGATGGTGAAGAAGATTTTAGAATCCATAGTGTATGACAATGACGGATATTTGTGGAGAATTGTGAATTTCTCTCATGAAAACAAGGCGAGGAATTTGTTACTTCATGCCATGATAATGTTGGTAAGAATAATTATGAGGCCAATAATGAACTTAGCAAATTGGTAACAAAAACAGAGATATGTAACAAGGTTGATTTGATAAAAGCAGAAGATTCTACTCCCTTATGAAACGTATCGAAAAATAGAGCATTGTAATAGAACAGGTTAATGAAAATGGTAACATATTTAGGGATGTCCATAAAAAACTACAAATTTGAACTGAATCAAGAAAACTGGACCGGAAAATGAGGTTAATCGAACCAATTAGTCTAGTTTCAGTTTGGTATTTTTGAAAAACCGAATAACCGGTTTGATTTTTGGTTAACCTACAAACAATTGACAGTTAATCGAACCGACCGGTATATATATTTTTAATATATGTCACATGTTTTCTATATATTATATATAATTATATATTCATTATATATAAATATATACATATATTATATATTTTTATAATATTTATAATATAATATTATACATATATTTATATAATATATATTATAAATATAAAAAACTGAAGAACCAAACCAATCAAAAACCGAAACCGGCAAGCCGGTTAATCGGTGCTACCGGTTCAATTTCGAATTGGGGAAATGGAAAAACTGGTGGTATTGGTTTGGTTTACAAAAACTGCCCATAGTTCGGTTAACCGAACCGTGGACACCCCTAAACATAGCTGATTCAAGTACATCTAGAGAGTGTATGCAATGTTATCAATGGTACTTTGGTTGAAAAAGAAGGGCAAAAATAATGGATGTGATGTTGAGGGAGGAAAAAGGTTAAGGGAAAATTAATATTGGCTTGGGGATGGATGCTGAAGGGAAAGAAGGGGTTGTTGAGGAGAGAGACAATGGGGAAAAAGTGAGGCTTGAGGGTGAGAGGGAGGAGGAAGTCTTGTTGGTTGCTCAATAAAGAAGAGAGGATGGGTCTTAAGTTTAAAATCAAATGAAGGGGAGTGTGACTAGTACAGATAAAGTGTTGGGCAACGAGGGAGATTTGGAAAATGTCAATTTGGAGAGGCAAGCTAAAAAGGATCAAAGAGAATAGGTGAAAAGATGAGGGAGGTAAGAAGATGAGAATTTTAATAGCTTATAAAAGGAGAAGATTTAGCATTGTTCTCATCAGGGTTGGAAAAATGAAGACATTTGACTCTAAAACAAACTCTAAAGATAAGGATGAGGTCCGCATAGATGAGACTCATATGGTCTAAAAGAAGATTGATCTTGAAAAAAATAGTTGATAAAAAATGGAAGTAAGATTTTGGGGCTGTCTTTTATAGGTGGGGAGGAGTTTCTGAGGAGATTTTTTGGGAATTGGAGGAAAATATTCATGACAAAGAGGTCATCAGGGAAAATGGGGTTGGGATCTTTTCTATGTTGGAGTTGCAAGAAAAGGTGATAGGAGGGGAAACATAAGAGGAAAGATTGAAGGAAGAACGAAAGGAAATTATGGGAGTTTTGGATATGGAAAGGAAAAAGGATATAAATATTATTCTAAAAGGGTCTCGCAACATAGGCAGATGATTTAAAAGTCAAAGACATACCATTAAGTTCAGGTGTCTAAGGTTTTCACCGTATTGAAATGGGCTTCTTTGGAGTTGTCCATAGCAAATTTGTCAAGAAATCCAAGAAATCTTCGAAAAAAAGGAAATTGGATCTTTCACAAGTATCCAAGAAAATGGATTAATTTTGACGTCTAGTTGGTTTTTACTTGGTTTTGTGCGTTGAGGATTGAGGGTTTAGTCCTTTTTTTTTTCTAGGATTTGTAATTTTTCTTAGTTTTCAAGTTGCTCATCATTTTTTTCTTCTTTCTTTGGAATGTAGTTCAAATGTGAAGATAAATTTATTTGCTCTTTGTCAATTGTTCCTCTTTGTGGAGTTGTTCTTTCTTGGGGTTGTCCCTATTAAGGATTTCTTTTCTCTTTGTTGGTTGATTGCTTATCACCTTTCTTTGTAATCTCCTTTTTTCATTTTTTAATAATATTTTTTTCTTTATTTACTTTCAAAGAATGTTTCCAAATGAACACAAAAGCTTTAATAGGAAGGTCTAAACTACAAACAAAAGTATGCTATTCCACCTAAGGGTCATGAGTCCTAATTAAAATTGCAACTTTCATCATTGTTTAAAATCTGTTTCACCTCAAAGTCTTGGATTACGTACTTTCATCTTCTAATTTAAAAACTACTAGACCAAGACCTATCTAGTTGTCATACCAAAAAGAGATAGAACCTTTGCCAATGAAGTTGGCCTAGAATCACTTATTTTGCAAGACTCTGATACAATATTTCAATTTGAAAGCTTTCAAATTTCCATTATAGATATGATACCAAACCCCAATCATTTTTAAAACTAGACTAAATCGGACGGTTGGATCAGAAAAACTGGGAAATGGTCAGGTGACCGATTTTGTTTTTCCTAAAAATCGGATATTTGTAAATAAAAACGTTGATTTGGTCAATAAACCGCTAACCCAGGCGGTTGAATCGTTCAAACCATTCAACAGTTTTGACCCTTTTTTTTTATCTTTTTGTCAGAACGGGCCGACCATTTGGTTCAAACGGTCAAACTGTTCAACCCAGGACCGGACCCCTGACCGATTCGTTCTCTGGGTCTGTTTTAAAAACCTTGCCAAACCCCCTTCATTAGTTTTCTTCCAAATTTTTTGTTTTATTCATATTCTTTGAAGGAGTACAAACACTTAGGATATATAAAGATAAAAAAGTTTCTTACTTTGAGTTCTTCCTCACAAAAAAAAAAACATCTCTACAAATTGAGTTCAATTCTTTGCAAATAGAGGAAGGAATATCGAAACCCGTCATGTGGTATAGCCATATAGGGGATGGAGGAAAGAGTGGTCTTAATGAGGGTGCACGTGCCTGCATGTGAAAGGAACATTTATCATATTAAAATATAAAAAATGCATAAATTAAAAAAAAATATTTACGCAAATGTGTAATATCATATATTTATCATATTAAAAAAAAATAAGTGTGATATATCAGAATTATTTTTACATACATAGAAATATATATATATATATATATATATATATATATATATATAATTCTATATTTATACTACAATTAAAATACAAATATTAGATAAAATATTCATTTTTTGAATTTAATCCATATTTAATTGTGAGGTTCAAAATATAATTTGAATTACTACTTTTTGATAAATAAATAAAAAAACATACACTAAGAAGATAGGACATTATGAAAAGAAGAGTCCAGTCAGACATGTAGGCTTGTCAATGACACTCAAAACTTTGTAACCCAATATGAGGGTTACACTTTCTCTTATTCTTGTTTATTTATTGTGTATTATCCAAGATGGGGTTAATTGGTCAAAGCTCAATTTCTCTAATAGTTTTATTGTCCTTCTCAGCACCCATGTAACAAAGACAAGTATTTGAAACATTGTGTAAGAGCAGATTTATTGCCTTTCAACTTAAAGACCCAGCTTCAAATCTTCCTACTTTAGTTTATTGGGTCTCTTTCACCAGAACTACTTTTTTTTTTGGCAAAAAACCGTTGGCTGCGTCAATAACATGATAAATGACTGGTTGGATCGTTGCCTTTTTTTACTCAATTAATGGGTCATGTGTAAGACAACAATTCTCCTTTTTTGCTTTTTTTCTAATTTTATATGTTAAACTATTTTTGTCATCAATAACATTAATTCTCATTTTTTGCACATACTAGTAAGTGCGCATGGGATTTACACGTGGCAACTCTAAATGATGACAATGATAGTAATAATGTATCCAAATTTTTCTATAAAGTTCATGCATTTTTTATTTTATTTTTTATTATTAATTAGATGCATATTACAAAATCCAAATCTGATTACATAAACACAAAAACTCTAGAATTATCACAACAATCTTCACATCAATTTTACAATTCCAAATAAAAGATACATCATACATTTAAGAGCTCCCACTTCAGTACATTTAGCGTAGTTACATCATGAAAGATGGTTAGACAATTTACATAATAATAAAAAAAAAGAATTTCATATCTAATAAAGGGGCTTCATTAACCAAGGAATTAGCACCTGCCTTGCTAAATCCTGATTGTATATATGCATACTCAGAATCAATCAACATAACCATCTCAGTCCCATTTTTTAAGGAGAATGACGGTTCAGCCTAGGGTCAGAATTTTTAGGCCCAAAGTGCAGTTGGGGTGGGTGCCAGCTCGGAATGTTTATAGCTCTGCAGTGCAAATCAGAAATGTTTTTAGGCCCAATGGGCAGGCATTGGTGTGTAGAGTGGGGGTTTTTGACATTTTGAATGTTTATAACTCTGCAGTGCAAATCAGAAATCAGAAATCTGCATTGGGCCTGTCCGTACTTCTCCGCCATTTTTTTTATCTCTGCTTGTCATTGTAGCCATGCAAGTAGATGGAGTGAATTTTAGACCTTTACAAATAGTGCAAACCCCAAACAAGAATATTATAATCATATGTTAATGATGGAAAAATAATCTCGTGAGTATACAATGGATATGCATACCACAGACACATCATAGCATTACACATGCCCTGTAGTGCCAATATGTTAAGCATCACTAACAGGCATTGGTGCATTAAACTGTCCCTGCATATGTGAAAACATGGTAAAAGAATTATTATACAATAGATCAAATCATCATTGACTGATGTAATTTAAGTTCGCCAGTCAGGAAAGAAAAGAAAACAATTTCTGCAACTTAATCATGATGGTAACTTTAGTTGGGCATACCATATCTTTTTATGGTCTATTGAGCACCAGAATAACCATGGAGGTCAGATATGCTAGGATTTGCAGAGTGTATTATTGGGTTATTAACTATTGCACATTTTCCGATTGCTTCTTCAATTGCATGAAGTGCAATATTGTAGCTTTCTTGAGATAGTGAGGCTTCAATACCCAACTTAAGGGCTCGATGGCATAAATTATTACAGCGTTCTGCCCTAGATCCTACTTCCTCCAATCTCTGTCCCATGATATGCCTACTCCCTGCATCTTTCATCCATCCTTTTAGTATATACTTGGATGGGATTTCAACCACAGCTGAACATTGCAGAACAACCATTGCATGTCTGCAGAGAAACCCTTTATGTTCAAACAAACGACATAGACAGCATACCTCTGATTTTGTTTCATCCCATGCCACTGTGAATTCTTCTTGTGCTTCGAAGTCATGGACCCTATATATTTTCTTGGACCCATCTTCTTTCTCTTTCCTAGGATGACATGCAACTGTTCCCAAAACCTCCAGTTGGAACTTCTGGAATATTTCATGAGGGTATATTGTAGACATTTGTTTTTCATAAGGTGAATGGGACTTCAAAGGAGGCATTGGAAGCCATGTATCAGAATTTACTCTAGATTCTTCATCACGCCCATCTTGTATAAAGACATTAAATTGCACCAAAAGATCTTTTAATGTGGTTTCCTTGTGCACATAGTTCTCAAAGAAAGAGTTCATGCTTTCAGATCGTTGAGCAGTAGACATCCCAACAAAAGAAGTATCCTTCATAAAAACTGGCACCCAATGTTTACGATCTTCATACAATGATTTAATCCATTCATCCTCCCCAAGTTCAAATGTGTGAATCATTTCCCACCATTGAGTTTCAAATTCTTCTTCTGTCCACGACTTAGAAATGCACTTTTTAAACTCTTCTATAAAATTCTCATTTCTTTTCATTACATGACTGAGCTTCTCAGGTACATCCCTTAATATATCCCCTAAACAAAATCTATGGCATGTACTTGGCAAAACCTCTGCAACTGCTGCCTTCATAGATTTATCTTGATCAGTTACTATCACCTTTGGAGCTACTGCACCCATTGCTCTAAACCACATCTGCATTAACCAGACAAAAGTTGATGGAGTGTTGTCTGCAAGTAAGGCACATCCAAACAATATTGGAACATACTGATGGTTCATTCCAATAAAAGAAACAAACGGCAAATTACATCTCTTTGTAAGATATGTGGTATCAAAACAAACAACATCACCAAAGCTGAAATAATCATGCCTTGCTTTGGAATCAACCCAGAACACGTTTTCCAAACGTTGCTCATCATTCAAATCAATCACATAAAAGAAGTTGGCATTCTCTTCTTGCATACGTATAAAATAATCAAGCAGAGCCTGTGCTTCCTCTGGTTTTATGGCCAAACGTGCTTTTTTCATTTGATTTCTCACAAGTTCCACAAAACCAACAGTTTGATCTCCATCACACTGATTGGGCATTGCAGCACAAATCTTACTTATTTGTACCTGGCCAGCGTGCAAAAAGTCCAAATGTTTCTTGCTAATGGCATCCATGCACCTGCGGCTTCTAAAATGATATGCTTGGGCAGGCAGAAGCTCATGATTATGCTCCTTCACAAAGTTATACACATACCATTTCCCATTTTGTCTTCTTTTCACATGCATGCTTGCCTTGCAATCTGTCCTATGAGTAGGCCGTGGGTTAACAACCCCAGGTTTTGCAATTTTGCTTCCTTGCCTATAGCATGCAAAATTTGCATCAATAAATGTTCCGGTTCTTCTTGACCGACTTGTATTCTTTTTCTTTGCAGTGAACCCCACACAACTAGCATATTCTTCATAAAATGAATATGCTTCCTCATGTGAGTCAAATTCCATTCCCAAATAAGGCTCAAAAATTGCATCATCTTCAGTTAAACCAATATCCATGGTGGAAAAGCTCATACCCAATTCAGCTTTACCCTGCACCTATACATCATTGATCACATTTTCACCCAAATTTGTCCTAGACGCTTGCATTCAGGTTCATCCACATATTGTTGAATATCAATTCCCTATACATAAAAATAAGGCATGGCAGGTATAAGCAATCAAATAATCAGTAGATATTCATAAACCAAGAAACAGAAAAATAAAGGGGAGAAACAAAATTATAGCCTATAGGCACACTGACAAATAAGCACACGACAAATAATAGATACTGGATACAAAAAATGTAACGTAGAGAAACAGAAGTGAGCACAACATTCCTCCATAAAGAAGTGCATGAATACATGCAAAAATAAGTGGATGAATCACAGTATCCAAATTACCAAGAAAACATATAGGCCAGTTTGTTTCTTTAAATTTATTATTTTTTAAATGTTCATTTGGTAGGCAATGACCTCCTATTAATTAACTCCAAAAAATGGGGAATTTAAGTACAACCCATGACTAGTTAGAATACCAAGGGAAGCATGTACCACTAAATATCAAAGGAAACAAATGAAAGGCCAAAAATTCGCACCTTTAACCTTCTTGTTTCGCAGATAGGGTTTTGAAATCCAAAACTCGGAGGATCGGAACCTAGCTAAGCCGTATTTGTCTACTCTAAACTTCATGGATAAAACAAGGCACTTCTGTTACCGAAACTGCCACGATGACAACGATAGCTCATTTCTAAAAATATCTTGGAACAAAACCCTAAACCTTGAAATGGGAACACTCAGATAGCAGTAGAGGGGTCGAGGAAGGCCAAATTTTATGAAAATTTAAGAAAACAAACGGAGAAAAGGAGCGCTGAATGATATTTCCTCCGGCGCCGGTGACGGATCTGTGTCTCTGCGATTGTTTTCAGGTGAAGACCGCCTCGAGGAAAAAGCAGTTTATGACGCTTGCCAGGTCGCGTTTCGAAACCGAGAGAGTGCTTTTCATATGACATCAGCTCAATTTTTTATTATTTGCCTTCGAGAGTTCAAGAAATTACAAGAGGAATTACAAAGGTATCTTTGTCACTCGAGCAGAAAAATATGGCATGTCACTGACACGTGAGGGTAAATCGCTGAAACCTTAGTAAAGTTTCTGCTGAAATGTTCTTAAGTTTGATAATTGTGATTATGGTTTTCAAAATCGGAACAAACGGTTGGACAGGAAAAACTGAAACCGGTCAGGTGATTGGTTCCATTTTTTTTTTTAAATCGGATTTTTTTAAAAAACCGTTAATTTTAATTAACAAACCACTGATTCGATCAATTAATTGTTTGTTTAAACAGTTTTGACCATTTTTTATTTTTTTATTTTTTATTATAATGGATCAACCATTCAGTTCAAACGGTCAGATCGTTTGGTCCAATGACCAGATCTGGTCTCCAAGTTAGTTTTAAAAACCATGATTGTAATTATATCTCTTGAACTTTTTCACATAGTTGCAAATAGACCCTTATGTTGTAATCCTTTATAAAGAGTTATTAAAATGTCCAAACTAATTCATACATTACTTTTGATCAAAATATTTATTTTTTTCAAAATTTTCTCATGTGTATCCATAGCTAAAACCCTTTCGATCTCTTTTCCAAAATTAATTTAGGTCCATTTGGTTCACAGTTTTAATTAAAATCAAAATCGGAATGGAAATCCTTTAGAATCGAAATCGGAATATTCTATTCCCATGGTTTGTTTGGTTCCGACATGAATGAGAATGAAAATTGAAATTAGCAAGAATATAATTTTATTCCCAAGGGAGGGACAGGGAATGGCCATTCCAATAGGAACAATAATGAGATTTTGGTTCCACCCAACCAAATAGGGCCTTATTTTCCAGATTTGCCATTTATATCAATCGCTCAAAGGTAAATTTGCAACTTTAAATTCTTTTTTTTTTTTTGTTGTTGTTGTTGATTAAGTTTGTATTGTTTATTTTTATGTAAAAACCAGCTTCAATAGTAATTACATGGGTATTTTGTACATTTTCATGTCTATTGTTAGAGGGTGCTAATGGAGGGGGTCTACTTGCAACTATGTCAAATAGGTAATTGCAAATACTAAACTTGGAGGGAGGTTTCACCAATTTACCCTTATTGAAACTTGTGTAAAAAAGTAAACAAAAAAACTATATATGGTATTTGGTTAGATTTCATTTAACTTTTATGACATGCCCAAAACCAAGCAAAGGAAAATATGCTATGCACCTATGAAAGTAATAGGTAAAGATATAAAGTTGAATTTATATAATTAAATTTAACTTTTATTATCTGTATGCACCAAAACCAATGCAAATATTAGTAATGGATTTGTTGCTCACAAAGTGCATCTCACACCAACCTTACTTCATTTTCAATTGTACATTGGGAATATCTCTCATACTTGGTTTTATCATTCATGGAAAGACTTCCTAGGGCTGCGATATACTGTGGGGTTGGTGTGAGGTGCATTATGTGATGAGCAAAATTGATTTCCTTTATATAGTAGTATATATTGATAAAAATACAAGGAAAATCTTTTAAACTACCCCCTAAGTTTTAGGAAATGGACTAACAATATCCTTATTCTTCGCAAAATCCCTTAAAATATCCTTAGGTTTTCTGACAATTAACTAATTCTACCCCTATGGCTATGATGCCATCCAATGTTTTCAACTTGTCATTGATCCAGTTGGTTGAACCGTTCAAATTGTTACCCTATCGTGATTTTGGGTTCGGTTCTAGTAAAATCAAGAATGTTCTTAAAAATAATTGACCAGGTCAAAAAACATTTAACCCAATTGGATGTCCATTGACCCATTAAACTTGGTGACCAAGTCACTGATTGCACATTAAATATGTGTGCAAACTTTTGGGGGCCATAACTTTGTGCTATAATGTGTGATTATGGTGATATTTTCTTTGAGTAACTTTTCAAGATCTATGCAGCCCACCCAATTGAACAATTGACTCATTTAACTCAGTAACAAGATCATAGCAAGGATTTTAAGAACGAATTGGAAACAAAACCGGTCAAGGGACCGGTTTTCGGTTAAGCAATTCAACTATTCGAGTTGAACAGTTCAATCCATGATGTCATAAATAAATTAAAAATAAAAAATATATTTTCAACTTTTGGGAACCACCCGACCTTCGGTCCTTCGAGCCTGAAGGTATAAAAAAAAAAAATGCAAAATATTTGGGTTTCCAAATTGGTGGTTTCTAATTGAGTGTCATGCTCGAAATTGGTGGTTCCCCAGTTTTGGGAACCCCCAATTTCGAGCCTGAAACTCAATTCAGTCGTGACTGGTGATGTGAGGGAGGTTTCATTGATACTTTAAAAAATTGCGCTTGGGTTGGGTGAGTGGTTTGTGAGGTTTTTGGTCAATTTTATCCTACATAGGAACTATGACGAGGGATTCTTCCTTTTGGTAAGTTCCTGAAAGTCAATTGGGAATCACGGTTTATTAGTTTGCCAAGCTACAGGTAAGGCTGCAGATAGAACAACTAAACTTACTCTCGCACGTATGGGATAATAGTGGGCAAGAAATATACCATCACCGTCACTACAGCTAAGGTTGCAAAATATCCGCTATAAAATCGTTAGCCGCCGCTGCAACTCAATCGCCAAACCTGTTACTTCCGCAACCCACAACTGTTACTGTTGTTGGATCTGCTGCAAAATCAACGTTGGCCACCATAAATGAAGCTCACCGCCATTGCCGGATACCGTAAATCATCGTCGGTCGTTGTATGTTATCGTAGGTGGTCAGTTGGGTGTGACGGCTGAGAGGAGGTTAGGGTTAGAACAGAAATGGGGTCGTTCTAACCCTAAACGTAAGGGATGGGATTGGGAATATGAGGGTTATTTTGTTTTTTAATTTTATTTAAATCAGTGAAAATAAAAATGATAACCTACAAACTGTTGTCTGGGTCGAATGGTTTAGTGGTTCGACTGCGCTGAGTCAGTGGTTTTCTGACTTTTCAACGGGTTTTAAAGATTTACCGGTTTATAGTATAACCGGACCCAAGGGCTGAACAATTACCAATTTTTTTGGTTTGACTGTCCGATCCGATCCAGTTTTGAAAATCATGCATCATAGGTTGCACACTAAATATGTATGCAAACTTCTGGAGGCCATAACATTATGCTCCAATATATGATTGGGGTGATCTTTTTTTTGTTAACTTTTTGAGATCTATGCATCCCAAGGGGCTTGTCTCACTATTTCGTGAAAAAAAAAAAAACCCTTTGTTGACATCAAATTGCAAATTTTAATGTTTTTACAAATAAAAATAAAAAACTGAATTAATTTATAAATTAAATATAAAATAATTACATATTATTTATTGATAGAAAATATGTATTTATATACACTAGTAATTAAGCACATGCGTTGCACATGATAAATTTTTCTTCATATTAATCACTTGAATTTTAGATATATCATAGTTAATATAGAAATTGAAAATTAATAAAAGTAACAATATGATTAAAAAAACTTAAATATTTAATATTCAATTAATGATATCATGTGTTTCTTTGAAAAGTTGGACACTAACCTACCATCTAGATAAAAAAATAACATTGCTTTTGGATTAGTTTTAAATTAGGAAAAATTATAGTTGGAGCCGACTGAGAATCGACTCTACATTTCAAATTATAAAAACCCTCGCCATGTCACCGGAGGGTTATGTGGCTTTTGCCAACATGACACTCTTAATCCATATTGGACACAACAAAAAATCTTATACTGAAATTGCCCTTTAATGTTTGGTGATTGAAAAATAAAAAAAGGGTTTTAGTTTCTTTCTCTCTCTCAATCTCCCTCACATTCTCTCACTCACAGTCATCTTTATCTGCTCAACGACTATGTGATTTGAAAATAAATAAAAAATGGTTTTGTTTTCTGTATTTACATTCTCTATATCAATTTCTCTGATTCTTTCTTCCCTCTCTCTACCTATCATTTTCCCTCGATCTCTTTCATTATCTTTCTTGGTCAATCTCTCATTCTCCCTTAATTTTAATCGTTCTCCTTCAATTTCTCTCCCTTTCCCTCTCTCGTTTTTTTTCTTACACACTTATATGGTATTAATCAAGTCGTATAAAATAACATGAGACCAACTTGGTATGGTTCAAAAATTATTACACCAATTTGATAAAAAAATTCACAATAAACTCTTGGCTATGAAATTTACACCAACTGGAGAACGACAGAGATTGAGGGAAAGGGAGATATTGTTTGAGGTGGAGAGTGAGGGAGAAGAATGAGAAAGATTGAGGGAGAACAATAGAGAGGGGAGGGGGGGGAGGGGGAGAGAGAGAGAGAGGAATTTTGATTTTGCTACAGACCGAAGCCGAGAGAGTGGGAGAAATAGAAGGAGCGGGAGATTGAGAGATGTCTGTGAGAGTGAGAGAAAAGGGAGGGAAATTGAGAGAGAAACTGAAAACCTATTTTTGATATAGTTTTTTTGGTTATGTCCAACATGGAATAAGAGTCCCATGTTGGCAACAACCACATAAGCCTCTAATGACATGGCGGGGGGTTTTATAATTTGAAATGTAGAGCCAATTGTCAAAGTTTTGTTGGTTTTTTGACCAACCTGTAACCTAATTTTAAATGTACAACAAACTTTGACTATAATTTCCCTTTAAATTATATATTTCGTTTACATTTTTATATCAAATATTTATTACTTATCACACTTGGTTTTTATTTGTCTACGGCATAATTTTACTCAAACCACTAACTCACCATCTACAAATAAAAATTGTTTGATTTCTACATTGACATTAAATTTTGTATTACATTTCCATCATTGATAAAATTATTTCTTATGTATAAAACTTATTTTTATTCAATATAATGAATGTATAGTATTAGAAATGTACCCAATATTTTATTTTTTATAAATATATAACATTAGATATGTGCCCAAAAATTTCTCTATCATTTTTTTTTTGTGATTCTTTGTATTTTCTATTATTAAAAACTTTCTAGGTAGATTTTGAATTTGGCATTCCATTTTTATCATTGATAAAAATACTTCATACATTTCATAGTTACTTATTTTAACTTTTTATTATTTAATTATGACATTATTTATTAATCCATTTGACCTCAAATGGTCGAATTGCTTGCCCACCACCAGGAGGGAAGAAAATGGTGTTGTTTTCATATTAATTTTCAAATTATTTATTTTTATACTATTAAAATTAATATTATGGATTTAATTACAAGAATTTAAAGATGAGAGAAATATATCTTAAATATAGGATTTAATGGGAGAGAATAGGAAAATATTTTTATTTCAAACTGGTTTTAAATTTTACATTCCATTTTCATCATTAATAAAAACATTTCTTATTTATCATACTAATTATTGTTTAATATGTATGTTAAAAATGTTCCCAATTTTTTTAATTTTTAATTTTTTTAATTTTATTATTTAATCATGACAACATGGATTAACCCATTTGACCCAAAATAATTTAATTTCTTACCACCACTTAAATGAAAACACTATTTTTTTGCTAGGTAGATTTTAAAAGCATAAGCTTTTATGTTATTGGAATTATTAATTTATTAAGTATGTATTTAATTAATAGAACTTAATGATGGGAATAAATAAAAATAAGTTAAATGTATGATTCAATGAACATGAATGCAAGTTAATAACTTAAATGTTGGATTTAATGAGAGAGAATTGAATGCATTGAATATCTTTAAAATACCTCTTTTCAACTTATTTAATATCAAGAACTGATTACCCTATTTGCCCTCATTTTTTATCAATAATTTTAAATGTAGAGAAGTAAATATTGTCCTTAGAAAGTTCCATAAATATTCTTGAGGTCATTCGTATTTTTTAAAGTAGTATAGATATATGTATATAATTATACATGTAGGTAAATATATAAAATGCTGACATAGCATAGTCTAACCCATTCGACTCAGACAGTTGAACTGATGACTCATGGGAAAAAACTTTAGCTGTTGGGGGCCAACGGCCTATGCTATTGAGAGAATTTTTAGAAATGCCATGTTACCATGGTATAAACAATATATGAAATTTCGAATTCGAATAATTCGAAAGGAATAAAATGGTCGAATTCAAATACATACTAATTAGATTAGATAAATATTCAAATTCAATAATATATTTATAAAATATACACAAATTTATTATATTCTAAATCCACTAACTTGTGGTACACCCTTTACACATGACCCAAAGCATCACTTGTACCTACTTACTACAAAAGACAAACAAAAGTTGTTCTTGATTGACAACCACTTTAATTGACAGGCCTTATCCACTCTTTTTTTTTTTTTCCTGCAACACCTTTCACAGTGAGGATGAAAAGTGTAAAGAGAAAGTAAGGAGAACTATATTATATTGAAGACAAAAGGGCTTATAAAGATTAAACTTCAACTTCTGTTGATTGGGGTCATTATCCAACTTCTCTCTCTCATTTCTTATTTCCTTTGGATTATGAGTTTTTATTTTTTGTATATATATTTTTTCTTGTTCTAGATTTTTGGAGGCTTTTGTTTTGCATAGTTAACAAGTGATGATTTTATTTTTTGAGTTTTTTTGTATTGTTTACATGCGATGGTTGTTTCTCTTTATGTTGGTTTTTAGATTTACAGTTTTCTCTACAAAATCAGTTAAAATCAATTATTTGACATTATAATCAAAATCGAATTCGATTGAGATTTTTGAATATCTGTCTGATTTCGAATCGAATTCAAATAACTTATTTTGTAATTGGAATCGAATTCGAACATGGCCCGATTCAATTTGAATTCACTCCATTTACAAGCATACTTTTTCCCATGTTGTCACCCAATATGGGAGGTCTGAAACTCTGAATCCAATTATTATTATTATTTTTTTCTTTTAAGAGGGGAGATTTAAGTATTTAAGAAAAACATTAAGAGGGTTTAAATCTTTTACCCTAAAAAAAAATTAAGCCATGTCACGTTCCAAAATCCTCATTCTAATTTTCCTTTTCTTTTGGATTTTTTATCTCTTATTAATGGTGAAATCTCATTGAACCACTCATCCTAAAATATGTCCATTTCCTAAAATTTCTCCTAAATTATCTTTTTCCACCAAAACATTTTCTTAAAAAATATTTTAAATACTATTTGACATATCTCTAATGGATCATTTGACATCTGTCTGTATCTCTTTCTATTTCTATCTTAATCTTTCTCCACATTCCAAACGCTATTATTTTAAAATATTCTTATATTAAGTCGGTGCAAGTCATTAATCAAATGGTTTGGTCTGCTACCTAAATTGGACTAATCTAATTTGATTCGGGTTCAAGTCCGGTCAATTGAGTCTATGCGTTTTATAAATTTATTGTCTCACACCAGTATAGTAAATTTAATAAATGTGACAAATAAGAATTTTTAGAATTTTGTATAGATATGGTAAACGTGACTAGAAAATAAGAAAAAACAGAAAACCAACATATAACGGTCTAACCCATGATCCAAATGATCGGTTCGACCGCGAGTTAAAAACGCTGGTTTTGGGGTTTTGAGGGAAGCTTGCCCCATTGCTGTTAAGCCCATTTGCCTAAATGAAAGCAACTGACATCCGACACGCGCACAACAATGTCATTTGTGAAAATACATCTATTTTAGGTGTGATGAAAGAAATGAAAAGTGGAAAACAAAACTGAGCTCTGTATTTCTCGGCATCTCTTATAAGCTTCAGCTCACTGGGACTAGGAGCCATTACATGAACGCACAGTGATTAGCAATAGCAGAGAGAGAGAGAGAGAGAGAGGGAGATGAAGACCATTCCATTGATTCTGATGGGTTGTGGAGGCGTTGGGCGACAGCTCATCCAACACATTGTCAGTTGCAGATCTCTTCATGCCAAACAGGTATCTAAGATAGCTGGATGTGAGATAGACAATAGTTTCCCTCTGAAACAATGAACATCATGATCATCCTACTGCTTCAAGTAGCGGCTTTCTGACATTTTGATTACGGAGCAAATGGGCTGTTTAATAAGAAAATAGGGGGGTCCTTTCTGGGTTTTAACTGAGTGAAGTAAATGGGGAGGTAATAATATCTAAATTGGATTTTCTAAGTGTCTCTAGGATGCATGGAAATGAAAACTAGTTTTTTAAGTGTTCCGGTTCCTATCGTATATAGAATCATCTTTCAATTGATTCTGTAGTCGAATGAAGAAGAAATTACAACTTCTCACTGCAGTTGTGGAGAAGAGAATTATTTGCATAATGGATTGGATTTAATAATGTTCTATTTGTTTGGAGAATAGAGCAAAAAGAAGAACCTCTATTCTCATGAACTTGACTGCAGAAGAGAATTCTATTAACTTTGTTAGCATCCATCGATTTTTTGGTAGTTATTTTTTTCCTTTTTTTTATTGTTTAGATGGTTGATGATACGTTACACTCCAGTATAGTTCACTCTTTTTTTGGGTAGAACACCTGTATAGTTATCCATTCCTTTCTTCTTTTTTTCTACTTATTGCCCTGTCTATATATGTGAATAGAGATTCAAACGTGTAATAGAACATGCGAACTCATCACACTGTACACAGCTGAAATTTGCATAGCAAATCTATTAATATCACTGTTTTGATTGTCTGGGAATTAGACTTAGACCTAGAGGTGTATAAATCACTTTGATCCCTTAGGAGGAGGAAACTTGGGATGCAACCTGGGATAGTCAATACGGACTTGACCATATGACCTGATATCTAGGATGGATTGCACTAAAATTTTAGAAATTTGGTTAGGGACAAAAGTTCGGATTGAACTTAGTTGAGTGTGCTGAATCCTATTCCACCATTCCACTTGTTAAGTGCCATTTCTATTGTTAAACTATGAAGTCTGAACTCATTTTTTTGAAGGTAAATTAAAAAAGAAAAATTTTATTAGAAAAGAAGGGAAAAACAATTACACCTAGGTGATAAGATATCACCCGAAAAGAAACAAAAATTGTACCCAAACCATTCAATATTTTCAAATACCCAACTTCCTTTCCCAACTCTTACAAACAGAAAAACAAGGCCTATTATAAAAAAAAACCAAAAGACCAAAATCCAAACACAAACTCCCAAAGCATCCCAAACCAGCATTGAAACAAACAGATGGAAACAGTCTGAATTGAAGAAGTCTCTGGTTTGGAAGTGATCCAATACCTTATTTTAGTCAGTCAGAAT